>NW_026260944.1:0-44850 GCF_024613125.1 Pisolithus orientalis | reverse complement strand
AGTGAGTGTGGGAATGGTCTCAGTATCTGCAGAAACAGCAGAGATATGTTGAAAACTGAATGCCATACATGGGTGCTTAAGAATTTTAACCAGCACTTAACTTGCTCCCTTTCTTTTTCTTGGCACTGATGACTCTTCCTTGTGCAAGGGATGACTGCTGACATTCTAGCTGTCCTTCTTCGCATGAGGGCCTATGTCTTCATCTCCATTCATCAGCTGTATCCATGTCCACCTCACCAAAACACCTTTGGTGTGGTGACACACTGGGTGCAATCAGTGAGCCAATCCATCAGCAATTGGCAATGGGTGATCTGGCAACATTGGGCTCAATGCAGCATAGCTGGTGTGGGCAGCTATCATATCACTGGCTAATCTGGCAACAACAGGCTCAATTGGGATAATATCACTGGCCAATTGGCATCATAGGGAATGGCCCAGCTAGATCACAAATGAGAATGTTGTTGTATTGTGGGTTTAGGAATACAGTATGGAAGACTGTCACCATGTTCACTCATTCTGAATGGAGGTCTTAACAATTCCTGGCACCACTGGAAACATGTAGGTCTTGATTAATGACTGGCCTATGTTACTGGAGGCAGCAATGGATGGACACCTGTGGGAAAGGGTGGTAGATCTGCCATGCCATGTTTCCAACCCAGACCCCTACTAGAGGTGGTCATAGGATTGGCATTGGGCTGTGTATAATAGACTGCTACTGATGGTACTGATCCCATGCCATTACTGGTGCAAACAAAACCAATGACAGAGTGTGCATATGGTCTACAGATGGAGTATGCTCATTCCCACACCTTAGACACTGACTCCACCCATGCAACCTCTAATGCAAGTTTTGATCTGGTTATGGCTTCCAAGATGTCATCCTCTCCTGTGACTGCAAGATTAGCTTGGAAAGATATGAGAGCTCCTGATCGATATCCTTCAAGCCTTTGGTGCACATGGCATGCAGTGCAGCTTATTCTGCAGTGGGTGATGGGTGGGAATTGATCAAAAGTGGTAGGGAAATGCCACCATTCTGACTCAACAGGTCAGTGGCAAGCCAACAAAGTATTGCCACCATGTACAGCTACCCCTGTAAAGAATTCTGCCACTTTGGCAATTACTTCACAGAGTGGTCTCCTCTCATATCCCAATTCCACTCAGCCACAGTCCACTTGCCACCAGTAATGGGCCATTGCAGTTATGAGTTTAATGCAGCACTCCTTAATCCTTGTAACCTGGGGATTCAAAGTTTTGATGAATGCTATGATGTCATGGGGACTCTGTTCACAATTGTTCAGATAGGTCAACAGCTGGTTGGCTGTAAGTGGCATGATCATGGTGATGGGATGGTGAGATGCTGCACCCATCAGATGCTCCATTGTACCCTATACCAATTTCAATGATTGCACCACTACAGGGACAATGGCTTACCACTTCTGCCAGCAAATATTGATACCAAGTAGGCTGCTGGTATTTAGACCAATCTGGCATTTGCATTGCTGCTACAAGGTGATGAAATTGCTTACCCATGTATTGCATGGTCATGGAGAGCTCAGCCATGGTAAAATTTGATGACATGATGTACCAGCATGAGGCATGGGTGTAGACACTGTATATAAGCAGTAGCCAACTTTCCCATGGCATTGGGTCAAGGCATGCCACTGATGTTGTGGCTATGAATACCTGCCCAGCAGGTGACTTGGGTCAAGGATTGTGCAGATCAATAATGTTGGCATCCATGTAGCATGATCTGCCAGTTCTTATACAGTGCCCCATTTCAGACATGCAATACTGGTGTTATGTCAGGGTGATATTTGGCAGATCTCAACCATTATGTGGGTGTTGATGAGTACTGGTCTCTACATTGAAATGGGCAATTACAGAAGACATGCTAATCTGCCATACATTTGGCATTTCCTTGCAGCATAACATGCCTGCCCAGCCTTCTCCTCTGCCAATGCTGCAGTCTTTTGGCCAATCCAAAATTTTACCTTGCTTTCAAAAAAGTTTCTAGTCCACTCCTGCTCACATTTCAATAACTGGACCTCTTCCTGCAACCTATCATGCAGGGCTCTCATCCTGAGCCAATTCACCCTATAAACTAGAGAAAATGATTAGTACATCTCAGATGCTGCTGCAATGTGGCTGCTCCTCTCACATTCCAACATCCAATCATCAGTGGCAGTGTCTCTTGGTACATCCAAGCTCCAGATCCAAGGGAGTATATCATCTCTGTGACCTCTGGCATTTGGGTCTGATACTGCTGTGCTGATGGCAAGGTTGGAATCATTCAACTCTTTGTATCACTCAAGGATATTGGGCCTGGCACCTAACCTGCCAATCTGGATGTGGCACCAGTGGTATACAGTGGCATATTGTTTCATGGCTGCATCAGCATTGGCCACCCTTCCCCAGGCACATGTGGTCATTCAGTAATTACTTCCATGGAAAATATCTGTTTGAAAGATGACTGCCTTCTCTGCAAGCACAAGCTGCAGTTCATGAAGACAATCATTGGCCTGTCCTTGCCTCAGTTGCAGCTCCATTCCTGTCACATATCCCAGGCCAGCTTGGTCAAAATGATCCATGCCAACATTGGATGGCAGTGGTAATTGAATATTTCCCACCTTCCATGGCTGAGATGAATGGAACAGCTTGGCATCATCAAATCTGTCTCCAAACAGTCTTTCAGCAGTGTCTAAAATGCTGTGGATATGTGACTGAAGCCAATCTTGGCAATATGTGATGGTAAGAATTTGAGCTTCTGTTGTGTGGCTGGTGATGTGCCAGGATGCCACTGAAAGTTGGATTTGTGCTTCTTCTATCTTCAATGCCTTGGCAATCCAGGTTGCCATACCCTCCAACTGTCCTGGCTGGGGGATGGAGAGCAAATCTATCTCAATGGCCTTTGCAGAGGGAGCTTCATTACAGCTCAGTACAAATTCTGTGCAGGATAATGTCAAATACCTACCTTTTTGGAGCTGGACCTCATATATATCCATGGCCCAGGGCCTTGACAATCTGTTTTGTAATGTCACTTCCACCTCTTCTGCCCATGATTGGCTGATTGCTGGTGGCACATTACCATTCAAATCAGCAAACCTCCTGGCAGCCATGGAATAAGACTCCTCAGCAACCTTGAGTTTCTGCTTCAATGCCAATACTATAGCCTGTTAGCAATGCAAAAGTGTCTGCTACAAGGGGAATAGACATATGCATTCTGACCATTTTAAGGAAATTACTATCATTCATTTGAAAGTCAAGTACCTCCTGCTGATGGGGAGTAGCCATGCCTCTAGCAGATGGGGAAATGATATTCAGGGAGGACCACAAGGTTTCCATGATCTCCCCATCCACTCAGCCAGCACCAACAATGAAATTTGGCACATAGCATGAAAAGCATTCTGTGCAGTGGCCATGAACATGCCACAACCAATGCCAGGGTAGATCTGCATGCCATCAGGCAACAATATATAGGGGTTAGCTTGTACCTGTCATGCTAGCCCTTTGCTATACTGGCAGTTAATATCATAGAAATGTATCACCTGCTGGCTGTGGACTGTTCCATGCCACACAGCATGAGCAAGTGCATAGTCCATGTTAACCTGCCCCAATGTGGATGTCAATATTGGCTTAGGATGTTAGAAGGCATTCATACTGTTTTCCCTTTTGGAAGTTGACCATGGAATGCAGCACAAAGCAGCCATGCTGCATGCAGGCATATCCCCCTATTCCAGTCGATGTGAGCTGTTGCCAGTTGGCATTTGCATGATTAACCACACAATGATTGCTACAATCAGAGATCTTGTATTGTGATCAGTCCATTGGGTAATACTTTCCTAGACATCACTGACCTCAACCACATTTTTAGTGCCACTCAAATATTCCTTGTATGGCTGAGAGGCTACCATATAGCCCTTCCCATCCATCAACCATGCTTCACTGCCACTGTCCTTTGGATGCATGTGCTCTGCCTTGAAATTCCCATCCATGACCAAGCTTCTTGACAGAGTCCAACTGGATTAAACAGTATATAAATTGCTATCTGCATTGATGTGATCACTCACTGTGAATAATCCATGCCTTCTTCAGGAATGTTGATGCTGGGTTGGGGACATGCCAGAGAGAATAACACTAATCCTCCTGGGCCAGCATCTTCTGCACCCTTGTGGGATCCCTGCCATTTCAGTAGTTTCAGGAGCTGCCACATCCTAGCAACTCTCAGCAGTTCCCTGTACCTATCCTATCACCCAGCTAAGACTTGCTTTGAGGCAAGACAACTTGACAAACAGGACCCACCAGAACCAGATGAGGAAAGGCATTTGAGGTGATCCACTGCAGTTTTCTGTAGAAGTTCATAGCTGAAGTGCTGCATTCCACATTGTCCCAAATGAAGTCATCAAGTACTTGGAAGGTAAAGGCATTTCTTGGGGCCTTTGTGGTAGCAGGAAACATTCCAGTGTGCATCAGCTGTATGGGTGAATCCTCTGCCCCAGGGCATCTACAATACCTCACATTGCAGTAGTGGATACCATTTCTGTGGACAACAATTAGACAGCTTCAGTCCCTTGGTGCCTTCAGGTTTGGAGGACATCTATCTTGATGCACATCCTCCCAATCATCTTCCTCCTCAGTTGTGACTTCTTCATCTGACCACCCACCAGCCAGGCATTGCTTGCCACCATGTCCAACATGGAGTACAAAGCTGGCCTGAATGGTGAATATAGGAATGACCCTCATGATCAAGATGCTTACCAGCTGCAGTGTTATGCTTGACCGAAGTCAAGACATAGGGAGAGCTCAAATGCAGACTATTGGTTTCTACTGAGCAACAGCTGCAGTAACCTTTGTAAATGGCAAAGGATTTAATCAATGCCAGTAAGAGTGGTCTGGGTTAGGGACACTGAGGGTGAAGTTCTGAGAGAATGCTGCATATGATTGAGCAGCTCAAGTCTGGGTTTCCAGGACTTGAGCTGACAGACTAAATACTACACAAGAGACAGACCATGAGGCATCTGCATGTAATGAGATAACTACACCATCGGTTGAGCAATGGTGATACATGTCCCAAGCATGCAATGAGCAAGTAATGCTAGTGGTGGGAATAGTGAGCTGTTGGATCAGAGAGAAGATGACTCAAAAGGAAAGATAGTCCATCAGATCAAACATGAAGTAAATGTAAAGCAAATGAGGAAAACAGGGGTGAAACATAACATTACCCCCTTTCTAAGCATTGAAGTCCCTGACTTCAACTACTCTTCATAAGGTTCTCCAGTCATGTTGCTAATGGTGGAGTCATCAAAATCAAAGTTGTTGTCATATAGGTCATCATCCTCACTTCCAATGTGGGTTTGATCATCCACTACCCCAGGGGTAACAATTCTTTCTTGTAGCAGACAGTGAGGGTGTAAGGAAGGACATTGTGCCTGGGTATGGCCAGGACAAGTTGTGTGACAGAGCAGACATTCATAGAGTCTGCAGTTGATGCAGACATGCCCTAGACAGTGACAGACATAACACACCTGGCAATAGCATGGATCAGAAGGGGTAAGGGGATGATCAGCATCAGTGAGTGCATTTAGCACAGGTGATGGGGGTAACTGTGCAAGGGTCTTGACAATATTTAAGGTATAGTTGAGTTCTGCTCTGGAGACACCAAAGGCAGTCTCAGGATCAACTTCAGAGGGAGAGTCATGGGACTCACAAGGTTGTGGATTAGGGCCTGACAAGCAGCAGGCATGAGGTCTATCTGCTCTTCTAAGGGAGCAAGATGAGTGGGAAGATGACAACAACAATGCTGGAGGAGAGGATGACATGGAAGAAACTAGAGGGGAGGTTGCAGTTGAGGGTCTTCTAGACCCAGGAGGGGGAGGAGTGACCAACATAGGGTACTGACATATGTTGTAGATGAGGTCTGCCCCACCAAGAACATCAAAGAGTCGAAGGAGAAAAGGAACCTGTTTGTATGCTATTTCATTTAAGATGGTGTGTGCAGGGGACAAGAGAGGATTCTGTTGATTGACATATCAGGATAACTCTTCAAGCTGAAGGGCTTGGATAGTAGCATGGTACACCAGGTTGAGAGGAGAGTTCTCATCAACCTCATGATAGACAGTGCCAATGGTGGCAGGATCAGCAATGAAGAGTCAGTAAGAAGCGATCATTTGATCACTAGCAGGTTGTTGTTGGTGGCAGGCAAAGGGGGTGTGACAACAAGAGGGTTCATGGGGGTAGGTGTAATGATGAGGAGGCATGTCAGTGAGGATCCTTCTGACAGTGTGAGTGGAGCAATGGGAGGGTTGTTTCTGAGGGGAAAAGTCTTTAGGGAAGCACTTTGTATACATGGAGAGTATATCATCTGCATGTTCTAGGTGTGTTTCTTTTTGCCATGAGTTTTTGGATGAAGGATACCCTTTCCACTTAATTAAAAAGGTGTGTCTGTGGCTGGACCTTTTATGACTGACTATTGCCTCAACTTCATACTCTTCTTCCTCATTGACCAGGTCAGGTGGTGGAGCTGGGAAGTTCAGTCTGTGGACATCATTTTCATGATAGGGTGACAAGAGAGAGGTGTGAAAGACATGATGAATCTTCCACCATGCAGGAATTGCAAGGCAGTAGGTGACTGGGGATAGGACCTCAGAGATGATGAAAGGTCCTTCTTGTTTTGGGGGTGATTTTTCTATTTTCATAAGAACATTTCAAATTCCATGCCTCGAGCCAAACCTTGTCTCCTTTTTGGAAAGGGGAGAAGGGTCAAGACAAGTGGTCTTTCATAGTTTTTCTGGCCAGGTCATGTGCTGCAAGGGCTTCTTCTCTAGCCTTTCAGAGTTCTTTGAGTCTGGATTTGGTGGTGGGAAGGTGGGTTTCCACAATAAGAGATGGAAGGGGTTTCAGTTCATACCCATACATGAGGTAGAACAGTGATTGATGGGTGATGGAGTGAGGTTGGTGATTATGTGCAAACTCTGCCATAGGAAGGTTGTCCACCCATGAGGTGGGATCATTCTGGCAGAAGATTCAGAGATATGTTTCAACCTCCTGATTTACATGTTCCATCTCTCTGTCAGTCTGAGGGTGATATGCCATGGAGAGGGCAAGGGAGTATCCCAGGAGGGAAGCAAGGTCTTTAGCAAATGTGGAGGCAAACTGGGGGCCTCTATTGGATATGATTTTTTCATACAGCCCAAAATGGGAGTAGACTTTCTTGAAAAAGAGTGTTGCAATGTCAGCAGCAGAGGCAGTTTTTCTTGTAGGTGTTAAAATTACCCCCTTTGTAAGCCCATGGTCTACCACAACCAAAAGAGAGTCAAACCATTTGGAAAGGGGGAAATTGGTGACCAGATCACAAGAGATCTGTTGGAAGGGGTGGGTGGAGGTTGAGGGGATGGGTGTAAGGGGGGGTGCCATTGGGTGGGTGTTTACCTTGTTCTGCTGGCAAGTAGCACAGCTGTTGACATACCTTCAGACAAATGAGGCCAGTCCAGGCCACCAGAACTCAGAGGAGACAAGCTGTCAGGTTTTTAAGACACTGGGGTGTCCAGCAGAGGGGTGATCATGGTGGTTGGACATGATAGTTCAGTGCAGAGCAGAGTCATCTGGGATGTAAACCTGGTCTTTGTAAAGCAACTGTCATGATTGTGTGTTCATCCTAAGTCCTCACTCACTCTGCACCCCTTTCCACTGGTCATTCACTCACTCCACACCAACTCTGCATGCCCCCTGATGTTTACAAGTCATCTCTGCTCCAACTGCTGTCAGACTTGTACTGCTCTCCTACCAGACTGAACAGACTGTTCTCTGAGGGTCATGTGACTACCTTTGGACTCCTCCCTGACAGCTCGCAGTCAGGTACCCCACAGCATGCACACTGCATGGTCCAGCACCTGGACTGTTTCCTTTTCTGGATGTTCTATGTTACCTGTTTGTATGTCCTCCATCTACCCTTCATTCATTGTCTAGGAAGTTTTACTTGAAAATTTCTGGGTCTCCATATGTCAGTTCTGATTCTGGTTACTGTACCTCCATAGTAGTATAAAAGCATGTATCATACTCCGCCATTCCTCAGTACAAATATCAACTTAGTTCCTACTCCCTCTGTCTCTGTCTTCTGCCTGTCAGAGTTACCTCCAACTGTCCATCTGTACTCCCCCTCTGAAATACGAGGGCTGAGATCATGCAAGGGGGTAGTGCATGAGCTAAACCCAATGCCCTCACTTTGCTCTGCCCTTACCTTTGGCAGACTTCATTCTTGCCAACACTCTGCCAGTTGGAGTCCTGCTCTTTCTGTTGGACTTGCTTCCAAACCTCTCCCCAGATCTTGTCCAGCATTGGAGTTGGTCAGAGTAGGCCTGGACTTGACAGTATATTTGTACTCACACTTGTATGATCTCATTTTCTGTCTTCCAAAAAACTTACACCATTATGAGAACTCAAGCTCAATCCCAGAGAGAGGTTGCTGAGAACCTTGCTGTTGCACTAGCTAATCCACATCGACTCCCTTCCATTGTTGAACAGTTCCAATCATTCTCTGCTCAATGCTGCTCTCACACTGAAGGTGAAAGCGCTTTGCAAGCTGGTCACTCCAACCTCCATCCAACCACTTTCCATACTCCATCTCCTTGTAACTGAGATGATGGACCCAACCCTGATGACCCTGATGGTGATCCTGACAGTGGGGGAAGTGGTGACAGGGATATCCCCGAAGACCCGGCTGAGCCACAAGAGGATCCCCTCATAGCTCTTGCTAGGGCTGTCCATGCACTTGCATGGTCTGGTTTGTGCACTGGGGACTCCACTCCGAAAACCAAAGTCCATGAGCCTGACACTTTCAATGGCTCCAACCCTAAGAAACTCTGTGAGTTCCTCATACAATGTGAGCTGAACTTCCAAGACTGCCCCCATGCATTCCACTCTGACAGAGTGAAGGTTACCTTTGCTCAGTCTTATCTTAAGGGTATGGCTCTGGCTTGGTTCAAGCCAGACCTACTAGACCCTGACAATTATGACTGCCTGCTCTGGATGGATGACTATCATGAGTTCTTACAAGAGCTCACAACTAATTTTGGTCTACATGATGCCATAGCAGATGCCATCCAACAACTCGAAAACCTCACTATGAAAGACAGTTCTTGAATTACCAAATATGTTGTAGAGTTCAATCACTGGGCTTCACAGGTCAAAGATTATGGTGTTGGCGCACTCTGCCACCACTTTTATAGCAGACTTCCAGACTGCATCAAGGATGAGATCACTCACACAGGAAAACCTTCTACCCTCACACAACTCCACAAACTTGCTCAGACCATTGATGTGCACCACTGGGAGCATAAAGCAGGGATCTTGCACACCACCAAGCCCACCACCAACAAGTTGCAGTCTTCTAGCTCCAACAACAAGTCTAAATCATTGTCCTCTGCTTCTGCTCTGAAGTCCAATGCCAAAGGCAAGGGCAAACAGAAGGATCTGCCCAGGTCTGACCTGTCCAAGTCCGATATTGCCCACCTTCTGGGCAAGGATGGCAAACTCACCTCCACTGAATGACAGTGCAGGATGAAAAACAACCTCTGCCTCTTCTGTGGCAAGGCTGGTCACTCTGCCAAGGACTGTCCCAAGTCTACCTCTTGTGCAGCTACAGCTGGAACTCTGCCTCCTCCACCTGTGGAGAAGGCAGAGCCAAAAAATTAGTCTGCTCCTCCAGGGAGCTTGCACAGCCTGGAGGAAGTGTTGGTCCTGTTACGCTTCCATCAGGGGTCTTTCCTTTTTCGACTTCTTTTGGTCATGTGCATCATGTGCCTTGTTGTGTCCTTAATAACTGTTGCCATCCTAGGGGCTCAAATGCTCCAGGGAATGTTCAGATCTCCCGCTGTCAAAGTATTTCCAATACCTGTTGGGACTATGTTGCCACTGTGGTCTGGTATTCCACCACCCTCTCTGATGGACAACTTGTTTCTTTCGTGTTCCAGTGACTTGTTTTTGACTCATCCATATTGCTCATATGTTGTACTATAGTTCCAGTGTCTGGCTCCTCACTGTGCATTGATTGCACAGCCAGTATAGCCTTTGTTGCCTCCCTACCCCCATCTTTGACACCATATGACTCTTATTTATTTCACTGATCAGTTTGTTGATTACTGCAGATACGCATCGCGACTGCTACAGTACTCATACTTAGGGGTATATAAGATCTATGTACTTCATCCTGTATCTGCAGTTTTTCAATAGCTTGCATCTGAGCTTCATCCCTTTGCTTTAATCCTTGTCTTCTCTCCACATGAACAACCTTAGGGACTCGCCAGTAGACAAGACCTCTGTCAGATCATTGCAATAACTCAGCCATAGGGGTTACGACAAGTTCAGCCCATAGTCTCCCCCTCACATGCTTTGTGCCTATTCCATTTGAAGAAGTCACCACACTCAGGCATAACAAAATCAAAAAACTCAATGCAGCTTTTGGGACTCATTCACCTCTTTGCAAAAGTCTACTCATCCCTGGTTACTGAACTTCAACAAACCACTACCATTCAATAAAGGCTCGTTGGTCTCCCTATGCATAAAGACTAACTTGCCTTTGCTTCCTTGCTCCTCAACTTGTGTAAACCACAATAACAAAATTGAGAAGCACCCCTCTACCCTAAATCAAGTCCACCACTCTACAGGCAGCCACTAGGCTTTAATAGATCACCTCCCTAGAGTCAGTGCTCGTGTCTCCCTACATGTAAAGCCACTCGTGCAAAAACCCCCTTATGCTGACAGGTTTCTTTCAAGAAATAAATCCTCCCTCAGCCTTCATTATCACTTCTCATTAAAGTGTCTAACTCTCAGAAATCGAGACTGCCAATTCCTCCTAGACCAAATCCTCACAGGCTTGGAAGAAATCCTCCTTTACTGCCTATCCCCTTAGGAAGACTAGGCCCCTCAGTTACCACCACAAATCCTCAGTTATCTTATCTATCCTGTTTTAGGGATTTGGAAGTTGCGCTTAGTTCAGAAGAAGACAATCAGAAGTCTGAGACTTCTTTCAGATCAGTCCTCAAGGAAGAACAAGAAGCATGCAAATCACCCATTATGTCCATGACACTTGGCCACAGAGAGTCAGCTCCAGAGATGCCACCTAGGACCATCATGGAGGAGGAGCTAAAACAGAGGTTGGAAGATCAATGGCTTGCTATGGCAGAAGAGCTTTGCAAGGCGATGCATGCCCAGAGTAGTGACCCTTTTCCAACAGGAACGCCTATGGACTCAGCATTACATGAATGGTATGCCAGGAACTTCGGAAAGGTAATTCCCCCAGAGGGCCCCCTTGGAGGGTCCAGTAAGGGTAAGGCCTCCGCTGACCTGGATGATGCATACAAATGCTGCCCACCCAATGGAGGAAGGGAGTTTAATGTCAGGCATCCTGGAGAATATGATGGAAGCCACAATGGGCTTCAGACCTGGGTTACACAGGTCAAAGGGTACTTGAACCTAAACAAGCATGTATACAACATGGAATTGCTCAAGATCTCATTCACACTCACATACATGACCAAAGGCACAGCAGTTTCATTCACCGAAAACTATCAAAATGAAAATAAGCTTCTTGACAGCACAATCTACTACATGGACACATTCCAGAGGTTCATGGAATGTCTCAAAGCTACTTTCAAGTCAGGTGACCAGACTGCTCTCGCAATCTTATGTCTTTCGGACATCTCTCAAGGCAAACAAGAACTAGAGGCATATATCACTGAGTTTATGGGGCTTGTAAATAAGGCTCAACTTAAAGAAGAGTCATGCAAAGCAGGGATCTTCTTTGGAAAAGGATTGAACAAGGAGTATTGCGATTGGGTTCTCAACTCCAGACGCACCCCTTCCATGGTCATAGAGTGGATACAGTGTGTGGGAGGAGCTCGAACTGCAATCGCTACGAAGCACATCCTAGAAGGGAAGGAATCTCGGTATGAATGCAAATTCATTCATTACCATGGAGGTTCCCGAGATCCTGATGCAATGGACATCAACAGACACAAATGGAACATTAGATGTTCTGGTTTGGAAATCAAATGCTTCAATTGTGGAGCAGAAGGTCACTACGAGCATGACTGTAAATCCAAAGCCAAAGCACTTCCCCAGATCCGCATAGTCCTCTCTGAGGATGGCACAAAAACTGCCTATATCAGAAATTGTGAGGTGACTGCAGAAGAACAGAAGATGTTTGGAGTGGATTTTTAAAGAGGACTGATGATCTTCCTGCTACAGTCAGTCCTGTTTCTATATTGTCTGCTAAATGTACTTCTATAGATGACGAATCCACGATGCGTATCTGTTTGCCATTGGGAAGAATTGTTTTACCAGACTTCAACACAGGAGTAATGGCATGTATTGACTCCGGAGCCAAAGTTTCACTAATTTCAGAAAGAATTGTCCAGAAAATTGGGATACCAATGTATCAAGTCAAGAACAAATTCAAGACAACTTCTTTCACCAGAAAGGATGTTGAATGGGTCATGCGAAAAGTAACTATCTGGATAATCATCAAAAACTGGGTAATTCAAATCAAATGCTACGTCAGTCTGCTGGTCAGAAAGGAACACATCCTCCTCTGAATGCCCTTCCTCAAGGAATTCAAACCATGTATGAATTGGGAAACAGGGTGGATTACATGTTGGGATGATGGGTATGTTCCTACCAGAGAAACTGATGCTTACATCAAGGAAATAGTGCCTACTTACAAAGGCACTATGCTCAGGAAAACCAAGGCAGCCCCAGAGGTCAACCAAACTCCAGTGGAGGTCAATAAAACTACTTTTTCTACAGAGTTGGAAGCTGCCCTAGCAGCAGGAAAAGAGGAAGTCAAGCTCCCCAAAATGTACAAGGAATTCGCTAGGGTATTTGCAGAAGATGATATCCTGTTGCCCACTCATTGACCCAGATTGGATCACAAAATCTGGCTTCGTGATGACTTCAAACCCAAGAAAGCAATGGTGTACCCCATGTCTCCTGATGAACTGAAGGTACTAGACAAATTCCTTGACAAAAACTTGAAGTGCAAAAAGATTCGACCATTGATGTCACCACAAGTGGCACTGTCACACACCAAAGGTGTTTGGTGAGGTGGACATGGATGTAGCTGATGAACGGAGGTGAAGACCATAGCCCTCATGCGAAGAAGGACAGCCAGCAATGTTGGCAGTCATCCCTTGCACAAGAACAAGTTGTCAATGCCAAAGAAAAAGGAGGAGGCAAGTTAAGTGCCAATAAAATTCTTAAGTGCCTGTGTACAGCATTCTGGTTTTCGACATATCTCCACCAGTTCTGCAGACACTGAAACCATTCCCACACTCGCTTGTAGTGCTCAGCCACATGATCCTACCTTCCAAGATTGGAAAGGATTTGCACACTCCACATGTTTCTACAGCACTCCCTCCAAAAGACACTCATTTCGCTAATTCTTCTGATATGGCTGCCTCCACATCAGTCATTTCGCTTGTCCCCTTTGCTAGGGACCATGGCTACATATATCTACCAGGAGTCCCTACCAGCTTCCATCCTGAAGCATCCTGGTACATCCCACCCTCATCTGCCCCCTCTCAGCCCATCCAGCTTGGACAGTGTGTTCTTTTTGTCAGTATGACCTCCAGGAGGACATTCTTTGGTCACCTCAGGTCTGTCATTCGCTTGGAAAGGTCTTATGTGGTCATTTCAGTCTCTCCAGTCCAAGAAGCATATGGATCCTTCCTCCCTGCCCCCTGCAACGTCTTCATACCAGTCTCGTCCATCATTCTTCCAAAATTGTGACAGCTACAGTATAATCTACTGTTCTCCACTCTCCCTGATCACATCCATGATGAGTATGATGCACATCTTGCCTCCTTGTTGCAAGATACAGCAGAAGACACTCCCCCTTCATCCTCTCTTCCAACAGAGCCTCATTCATGAGGTTTTTATTTGCTTCACTGAGAGGATGGTTTGGGGGGAAAGTTGCGATCCCCTATGCTCCTGTCACCCCACAGACCCCCAAAGCTTGACCCCTGTTGACATCTGACTCACCCTGTCTGCTTTTGGATGTACTATATTGGCATCAGATCAGTGCTGCCTCTCTGTCATCCCACTTTGGCCTAGAAGTGATCTCTTCGAGATGTGACATGCACAGCCTCCCCCTAATGTGATTCCAGTGCACTTTCCCAGTTCCTGACATTGCTTGACTCATACTGTGACATTCTGACTGTCTTTGACTCACCTATTGCCAATACTTACCAATCTTTTGACTTTGCTTACTGATTCTTCGCTTTTTGGCTTACTTATCCTTACCAATGCTTACCAATGCTTTCCAAGACAATTACCCATTGCTTACATTCCTTACTCATCAGTTACCAATCACTTACCAAGTGTTTGCACCTTGTTTTCCATAGGCAATGCCCCTGTACTGTATATAAGTCACTGTACTTAGGTAGCAAAAACAAAAAAAAAGAGAGAGACATCAGAGAGCCCCTCTTGCTCGCAATTTATCATCTCTCAGTAAATCATTCATCAGCTTCGATAGTTGAGACTTTATTAAGGGTCTAGCTATCATCTACTTCACTTATCATCATCTATCATCCATATACTTCGCTCCAAGCCCTCCCTGAGCTCAGTACAGCTTAGGACATCGAATTAAGTCACCATCCATCCTTCTGTAGGCTGACAGCAGTCTACCCTATCGCTTTCTATCACATTCTTGCTCCCTCTTCGTCAGGAGCACCCCCAACCCTCAGCACTCATCTTTGAGTGTTGTAGCTTGCAAAAACCCTCCCAAAGAACAGGTTCTACCATCTAGGTACTGCATAGGCACACCACCACTCGCTTTCATTGTCTTTTGTGTTGGTTTTGGTTGGTTTTCACCACTGAACCTCACTTTGACTCACAGTGCCAGTGTTCTTCGTAGCCAAGAAGGACAGAAAGAAACGGTTAATTCAAGATTACCATTATCTTAACTCATTTACAGTGCCAGACACACACCCATTGCCTAACACCCAAGCATTGTTTGACGAACTGGTTGAATCTAAATACTATGCTAAGTTTGATATTCGCTGGGGCTTCACTAACCTCCATGTAAAAGAAGGTGACAAATGGAAAGGGGCGTTCATTACCCCTTGGGGGTTATTCAAACCAATGGTAATGTTCTTTGGGCAGTGTAATTCACTGCCCTCCTTCCAGCAGTATATGGACAAAACTTTTGAGTCACAAAGAGGAAAGCAGGTGGGGTACATGGATGACATAGCGATCCATGGAAAGACCAGAGAAGAACTTTGGAGCCGCATATGTGAGTTTCTGAAGATCTGTGAAAAGGAAGAACTATGCCTCAATATAAGCAAGTGTGTCTTCGAGGCTGAAGAAGTCAAATTCCTCAGAATGATTATAGCAAACAGGCATATGGAGATTTTGCTGATGAAGACTGATGCCATTAGTACTTGGGAAGCCCCGGACAACCTTACAGGACTTTGTTGATTCCTTGGATTCTGTAATTTCTATCACAAGTTCATTCCTTCCTTTTCAAGCATCACACGCCCCCTCCATGACCTCACGAAGAAAGGGGTGTCCTACCAGTGGACACCAGAACGTGATGCTGCATTCCAGCAGTTAAAGTCTTTGTTATGCTCCTCCCCAGTCCTCACCATACCCAACTTTTCGAAGCCATTTGCCCTGTTTACAGATGCTTTGAAGCTCGGAACTGGTGCAGTCCTCACCCAGAAAGGAGCTGACAACAAGTGGCATTCATGCTTGTACCTCTCTCAATTGCTGGTCAGGGCTGAACAGCACTACCAGGTCTATGATCTGGAGATGCTCGCCATTATTCACACTCTTAAGGCCTTCTGCCCTTACCTCTTATCCCCCATTGAACCGACTGTGATCTTCACTGATCACAAGAACTTAGAGTATTACCACAAGCCTCAACAGCTCACCCCTCAGCAGGCCCATTGGGCTGCTACTATCCAGTCTTACCCTGTCTGGTTCTCCTGGCAGGCTGGCCACCTACAAGTCCTGGCTGACACTCTCTCCCAGAAGGGAACACTCGAGGAGCCTGCCCCAGTGGCCACAGTCCTTCCCCCAGACCTTTGGCTTTTGGAGGGGGTGGGTCCCCAAATTTATCTTGTTTCTCCTTCATTTTCCATTACAAAACTACAAAAACAGCTAAAGGTTAATCATTCATGTTGCATAGGATGTCTTCCAGCACAGTTAGTGCGTTCCAAGTCCAACTCCAAGCCATATTCCTGCCCATCTGAGGATAAGTCAAAGGGGAATCAGCTACCTGATGCTTGCCCATCTGAGGGACCAGCCAAAGGAGCCAGAGGAGTATATGCGATATCTGTGGACCTGTACAAGCATGTCAAGAACGACACATCAAAGGACTTGACAGGTCCGGAACCAAAGGATAATATAACCATTTCTGAAGACAGAACAAAGCAATTTGGAACAACACGACTCTACATTCCCCCCGATCACCGATGACACTGCCTGTGGTCTTATCACAATCACGAGTCCACGGGACATCCCGGTCAAAAAGTGATGTTTGCTAAAATGTGAAAGGAAGTCTGGTGGGAAGGATTAGGAAAGGACATCAAAGCCTACATCACTGGATGCCCGGTGTGCCAAACCACCAAGGTCATAACACATCTGCCAACGCCACCAGTTGTCCTGCATGAAGCACCAAAGGTTGTGTTTCCGTTTCAGCAAATCTCTATGGACCTCATTACTGATCTCCCTGTATCGGGAGAACAAAAATATGACTCAATTCTCATGGTTGTCGATCAGGGGCTGACAAAAGCTGTCCTGTTCATTCCATGTCACAAGACAATAGACTCCATTGGGATTGCCTGACTGTTCCATCAGTTCATTTATTCCCATTTTGGGATCCTGGAATCGGTAATCTCAGATCATGGACCCCAGTTCACCTTGTCCTTTACTAAGGAGCTCTACAAAGTGATAGGGGTCAAAACAAAACTCTCTACTGGGTACCACCTGCAAACCAACAGAGAGAGTGAAAGGGTAAATAAAGAAGTAGAGGGATACTTATGGTTGTATTGTGCAGAGTCACCAAACTCATGGGCCTCAAAACTCCTGTCTGCTGAGTTCGCACATAACTCCTGAATTCACTCTGTACATCAAATGACTCCCTTTTCGCTCCTCCTTGGTTACGATCCCTTGCCCTATCCAGAGGTTCGCCTTACTGCTGTACCCTTGGTTGATGAAAGGTTAGAAAGGTTGGCATCAAACTGAGATGTCACAATTCTTGCACACAAGAAAGCACAAGACCTGATGCGTTTGCACTCGAAAGGGTCTTATGTTGCACCCAAGGTAGGAGATCAAGTTCTCCTGGATACCAGGCATCTTCGCATCAAGAACCAATGTGACAAGATTGTGCCTTGACACCTTGGGCCTTTCAAAGTGACTCAGGTTGTTTCACCTGTAGCCTTCCAATTGGAGTTACCACCAACATGGAAGGTACATCCTGTGTTCCACACCTCTTGGATCTTCCCTTTTGTCAAAAATGAAACTTATGGAGCTGTGCCTGCAGCACCCTTACTGGAGTTGGTAGATGATGAAATTGAATGGGAGGTCAAATCAATCATAAATCACAAGGTTGATGGTTGCAGGGGTAAGCAACGGTATCTGGTCAAGTGGAAAGGGTTCCCCCATTCATCCAATACATGGGAACCCAAAGAACATATAAAAGATCATGCTTCGGAAGCTCTCAACCAGTACAAGCTCACTCGCCATCTCAAAAACTAAATGGACTCCCCTCACTCCATCAATACTGAAAATGACTACACTGACCTCCCCCTTGCCTCAGAATCCTTTTGCAACCCCATCGATGATGGGCTTGTTTCCCCCATCACTATCTATGCCCCAACCTCACCTCCAACATCCCCCACCGGCTTTCATATCTCTGGATACTCATCACCACTGTCACAGCCCTGTTCACTATCACCCCCTGTCTCCAGAACTTGTGGACCACATCTACTCCAGGGGCTCTCGGTCAGGTGCATCCTGGCCCCCAAGGCCAGAGTCTCCCTCGGTGGAGACAGTAACCAACCAGGAAAGGGTAAGGTGTGCACTGACAATGACCCCAATAGTGGACCCACTGAGAAAGGTCCTGCCAATGCTCCCCAATCTTCCAACCTACACTCTGCCTTTTGTACCTACCCCAGGCACCCCAAACTCGCCACTCTCAACCTCCTTGCAAGCGCAGCTGTTACCAGGGATGACCAGCTGCGACTACCAATCACAGCAGGTGACTACCTGGACATTGTTCAGGCGCTTGACATCTTCAACAATGGGGACCACATTGACGGGTGCACACCAGAACAGGTTGAATATTTTAGGTTGTTGTCTCAAATCTACCAAGTGACAGACTTAATTAATGCAGCTGTCTCAAAAATACAAAAGAGAAGGCTTGGCGTGCCATGAGCTAGGGTTTGTCGACTCTGGGGAACTGTTTAAAGAGGTTGGTGCTTGTCTGGGAACTGTGACTCATAACTCCACTTGGGAGGTTTTGCTGCAGGATGCTTCCTGGGCCAGAATGCATAAACAATACCACAATGCTATCTATGCCACTGACCCTCTCCCTGCATCTCCCTTTGTCCCCATCCCTTCAGATCAACTTCGCTTCTACCTTGGAGGACAGACTGCTGTACCAGACGGACACCCCCTTTGTCCTCACACCTGCTACCAGTGTCATTACTTGGGACATTGGTCGTGTTGTAACAGACGTGGCTCCTGCTATACTCTGGCCCTTGAGGAACCGTCATCTCCATTGCCTTCGTCACCCATCGCCGCTCACATGCGTTCCCACATGTATACTACTCACTGACCCCTTTCCACCTGTCCTGCCAATGTGACTTCCAGTCCATCCTCAAGGGTCTGAGGACCTTAGAGGGGGGGTGATGTTACACTTCTGTCAGGGGTCTTTCCTTTCTTGACTTCTTTCGGTCACATGCATCATGTGCCTTGTCGCATCCTTAATAACTGTTGCCATCCTAGGGGCTCAAATGCTCCAGGGAACATTCAGATCTCCTGCTGTCAAGGTATTTCCAATACCTGTTGAGACTATGTTGCCACTGTGATCTGGTATTCCACCACCCTCTCTGATGGACGACTTGTTTCTTTCATGTTCTGGTGACTCGTTTTTGACTCATCCATATTGCTCATATATTGTACTATAGTTCCAGTGTCTGGCTCCTTGCTGCACATTGATTGCACAGCCAGTATAGCCTTTGTTGCCTCCCTACCCCCATCTTTGACACCATATGACTCTTATTTATTTCACTGATCAGTTCGTTGATTACTGCAGATACGCGTTGTGACTGCTATGGTACTCATACTTAGGGGTATATAAGCCTATGTACTTTGTCCTGTATCTGCAGTTTTTCGATAGCTTGCAACTGAGCTTCATCCCTTTGCTTTATCCTTGTCTTCTCTCCATGTGAACAACCTTAGGGACTCACCAGTAGACAAGACCTCTGTTGGATCATTGCAATAACTCAGCCATAGGGGTTACGACAAGTTCGGCCTGTAGTCTCCCCCTCACGTGCTTCGTGCCTATTCCATTTGAAGAAGTCACTGTGCTGTGAGTCAAAGTGAGGTTCAGTGGTGAAAACCAACCAAAACCAACACAAAAGACAATGAAAGCGAGTGGTGGTGTGCCTATGCAGTACCTAGATGGTAGAACCTGTTCTTTGGGAGGGTTTTTGCAAGCTACAACACTCAAAGATGAGTGCTGAGGGTTGGGGGTGCCCCTGACGAAGAGGGAGCAAGAATGTGATAGAAAGCGATAGGGTAGACTGCTGTCAGCCTACAGAAGGATGGATGGTGACTTAATTCGATGTCCTAAGCTGTACTGAGCTCAGGGAGGGCTTGGAGCGAAGTATATGGATGATAGATGATGATAAGTGAAGTAGATGATAGCTAGACCCTTAATAAAGTCTCAACTATCGAAGCTGATGAATGATTTACTGAGAGATGATAAATTGCGAGCAAGAGGGGCTCTCTGATGTCTCTCTCTTTTTTTTTGTTTTTGCTACCTAAGTACAGTGACTTATATACAGTACAGGGGCATTGCCTATGGAAAACAAGGTGCAAACACTTGGTAAGTGATTGGTAACTGATGAGTAAGGAATGTAAGCAATGGGTAATTGTCTTGGAAAGCATTGGTAAGCATTGGTAAGGATAAGTAAGCCAAAAAGCGAAGAATCAGTAAGCAAAGTCAAAAGATTGGTAAGTATTGGCAATAGGTGAGTCAAAGACAGTCAGAATGTCACAGTATGAGTCAAGCAATGTCAGGAACTGGGAAAGTGCACTGGAATCACATTAGGGGGAGGCTGTGCATGTCACATCTCGAAGAGATCACTTCTAGGCCAAAGTGGGATGACAGAGAGGCAGCACTGATCTGATGCCAATATAGTACATCCAAAAGCAGACAGGGTGAGTCAGATGTCAACAGGGGTCAAGCTTTGGGGGTCTGTGGGGTGACAGGAGCATAGGGGATCGCAACTTTCCCCCCAAACCATCCTCTCAGTGAAGCAAATAAAAACCTCATGAATGAGGCTCTGTTGGAAGAGAGGATGAAGGGGGAGTGTCTTCTGCTGTATCTTGCAACAAGGAGGCAAGATGTGCATCATACTCATCATGGATGTGATCAGGGAGAGTGGAGAACAGTAGATTATACTGTAGCTGTCACAATTTTGGAAGAATGATGGACGAGACTGGTATGAAGACGTTGCAGGGGGCAGGGAGGAAGGATCCATATGCTTCTTGGACTGGAGAGACTGAAATGACCACATAAGACCTTTCCAAGCGAATGACAGACCTGAGGTGACCAAAGAATGTCCTCCTGGAGGTCATACTGACAAAAAGAACACACTGTCCAAGCTGGATGGGCTGAGAGGGGGCAGATGAGGGTGGGATGTACCAGGATGCTTCAGGATGGAAGCTGGTAGGGACTCCTGGTAGATATATGTAGCCATGGTCCCTAGCAAAGGGGACAAGCGAAATGACTGATGTGGAGGCAGCCATATCAGAAGAATTAGCGAAATGAGTGTCTTTTGGAGGGAGTGCTGTAGAAACATGTGGAGTGTGCAAATCCTTTCCAATCTTGGAAGGTAGGATCATGTGGCTGAGCACTACAAGCGAGTGTGGGAATGGTTTCAGTGTCTGCAGAACTGGTGGAGATATGTCGAAAACCAGAATGCTGTACACAGGCACTTAAGAATTTTATTGGCACTTAACTTGCCTCCTCCTTTTTCTTTGGCATTGACAACTTGTTCTTGTGCAAGGGATGACTGCCAACATTGCTGGCTGTCCTTCTTCGCATGAGGGCTATGGTCTTCACCTCCATTCATCAGCTACATCCATGTCCACCTCACCAAACACCTTTGGTGTGTGACAGTGCTCAGGCATAACAGGTCCCAACTGTGCACAACTGGACATCTGACTCAACACATCTGCTCTCTCTAGTCCCAATTCTCTACTTCCATCTGTAACTCTTCTTGATTACTCTGTTGATGCTGTTTCTGCATTGATCAACTCTGGCTCTTCTCATTGTTTTGTAGACCTGTCCATAATCAAAAAATATGCTATTCCTGTTTCCTCCATTTCTCTGCCAGTTCCACTCTGCTTGTTTGATGGTAGTACAAATGCTGTCATTTCCCAAGAAGTAGATCTTTCCCTCCACTTTCCTTCCAGCAATGTCAACTCCATTTTGTTTTATGTTACTCCATTGGATTCTTCATGTTCACTGGTATTAGGACACAACTGGCTCACCCACTTCAATCCATCATTTGACTGGGTACTGGGCAGTATATTGTTCAAACCATCATTACAGGGAATGCCAACACCCCAGGTGCCTTTGTCTCCTTCTGCTGTGACCTCCACTCTGGATCCAACACCCCCCACTCAGTCCACAGTTCCATCTGCACCTCCAACAGACTCACTGCACTCCACTCTGCTCATCTCACTCATCAATGCTGCTGCATATGTTAGAGCCTGTGCACTCCCTGGCTCTAGACAGTTTTGCTTACAGCTCTCTGCTGATGATGTGAAGCTTCATGCATCCTCTGCTTCTTCTCTGCCTCCTGACCTCTCCTCAGTCCCTCCTGAGTATCATGAGTTTTCTGACATCTTTAGTAAAGACAAGGCTACTGAACTTCCACCACACTGCTGGTTTGATCTCAAGATCAACCTCAAGGAAGGAGCTTCTCCACCCATTGGCACAATCTACTCTCTGTCTCCACCAGAGCTTGAAGCTCTCTGCACCTTCATTGACGAGCACCTTGGCTACAGTTTCATCAAGCAGTCCACCTCTGCTCACAGTGCCCCTGTCCTCTTCATAAAGAAAAAGGATGGTTCACTCTGCCTCTGTGTGGACTATCAAGGACTCAATAAAATCACAAAAAAATATTGCTATCCACTGCTGCTCATCTCTGACCTACTTGACTCCCCAAGCCATGCTAAAGTCTACACCAAGATCAACCTACACCATGCCTATCATCTGGTCCACATCACAGATGGAGATGAATGGAAAATGGCTTTCTGCACTTGTTATGGTTCTTACAAGTGGCAGGTAATGCCATTCAGTCTGACTAATGTGCCTGTGGCTTTCCAGTGATTTGTGAATAGCATCTTTGCAGACATGCTTGATGTCTGCATTGTGGTATACCTTGATGACATCCTAATTTATTTGCAGGATGTGGAGTTGCACTGTGAACATGTAAAAGAGGTACTCCACTGCCTTTGAAAGCATGGTCTTTATGCCAAGCTGGAGAAGTGCAAGTTTCACTCTGACTCTGTTGAGTACCTTGGTTATGTTCTTTCTCCCTCTGGTCTCACCATGTCTGCTGAGAAGGTTCAGGTGGTCTGCAACTGGCCTGAGCTTTGGAAGGTGCAAGACATCCAGTCTTTCCTTGGCTTTGCAAACTTCTACAGATGATTCATTAATAACTACTCTGACATCATCATTCCACTCACTCACCTCACATGAAAGGGTGCTCCTTGGAACTTTTCCAAGGAGTGTCACTCTGCCTTCCTCCACCTGAAGGATGCCTTCAGCTCCACTCCTGTCCTCACACACTGGGTTCCTGACATGCTGCTTACAGTTGAAACTGATGCCTCTGACTATGCCATTGCTGGCATTTTGTTGATCACCTGCTCTGACAGTGAACTCTGCCCAGTCACTTTCTACTCCTGCACCATGACCATGCCAGAACTCAACTATGATACCCATGACAAGGAGCTGTTGGCTATCTTCAAGGCCTTCCACCATTGGTGGCATTACCAAGGTTCCACCTTACCTGTTGATGTGGTGATGGACCACAAAAACCTTGAATATTTCTCCACCTCTAAGGTCCTCACTCATCAACAGGTTCACTGGTCAGAGTACCTTTCACAGTTTAACCTTTCCATCTGCTTCTGACCTGGCTGCCTGGGAGCCAAACCCAACACACTTACACAATGATGGGATGTCTACCCAAAAGGGGGGGATAGGGACTACATGCAGGTAAATCCTCACAATCTCTGCCCTATGTTTACACAGGAGCAACTCATGTCATCCCTCCATACCACTACCCTCATGGCACCCATGCTCTGCACCACCATGGTCTTTGATGTTGAGTGCTTGCATTCCAACATCATCTCCACCCTACCATCTGACCCTGTCTCTGCCAGCCATCTTCCAACTCTGACTAAGCCTTGGTGGTCCCTGGACTCCAATGGCCTACTCCACCTTGACAGTTGCATCTTTGTCCCTGACATTGATGACCTCTGCCTTCGAGTGCTTCAGTTCAAGCATGACCATCCTCTAGCAGGCCATTTTGGGCAAAACCACACCCTAGAACTCATCTGCAGGGACTACATGTGGCCTAACCTCTGCTCTGATGTGAAAGAATATGTCAGGTCCTGCACTGCCTGTGGACAGAGAAAAACTCCATGTCACTGCCCTTATGGTCTACTGAAGCAACTCCCCATCCCAGAGAGACCTTGGAACTCCATCTCCATGGACTTCATCAAACACCTCCCCAACTCTGATGGCTACTCCACCATACTCATGGTAGTGGACCACCTCTCAAAGCAAGTGGTGTTCATCCCCACCCACAACTCCATCACCTCCACCAAACTCACTAAACTCTTCCTTACCCATGTCTTCTCCAAGCACAGAGTGCCAGCTAATGTCACCTCCAACAGAGGTCCCAAGTTTGTCTCACACTTCTTCTGCTCTCTAGGAAAGGCCCTTGATATGCATCTTCACTTCACTTCAGGTTACCACCCAGAAGGTGATGGCCAGACCAAGCAAACAAACCAGACCCTCAAGCAGTACCTTCATGTCTACTGCAACTACCAACAAGACGACTGGGCTGAGCTGTTACCTCTAGCAGAGTTTGCTTACAACAATGCACCAAGTGCAACAACTGGAGTTTCTCCCTTCTTCACTAACAAAGGATACCACCCAAACCTGTCTGTGGTTCCTGACCAAGACTTCACCTCTCCAAGGGCTCATGACTATGTCATTGAGCTCTCTGCCCTTCATGACTTCCTCCACTCTAAAATGTCCACTGCTCAGCAGTGCTACTAGGGTCTAGCAGATGCTAGACGCATACCTCTGCCTGAGTTTAAGGTTGGAGAACAAGCCTACATCAAAGCCAAGTACTTCCGCTCCACTCGTCCTTCAGAAAAACTCTCTGAAAAGTACTTAGGTCTGTTCACTATCTTGGCTAGGCTAGGCATGCACTCTGTCACCCTTAAGCTCCCTGATTCTATGTGCTCAGTACATCTGGTCTTCCATGTCTCACAACTGGAAGCTGCAGTGGCTAACCCTTTCCCAAACCAACAACAACCTCTGCCTCCACCAGTGGATGTTGATGGTGACCTTGAGTATGAAGTATCAGAGATACTTGACTCTAAGGTGGACCACCATTGCCACCACTGTCAACTCTTGTACCTAGTCCACTGGGCTGGTTATGAGAACACCAACAAAGAAACCTCTTGGTTGCTTGCAACTGAGCTAGGTCATACTTCTGATATAGTCTCTGCTTTCCACAAACAATATCCACACAAACCTGGCCTGTATCAACCTCTGCCATAGTACTCCACCCATACAACCTTCCTCTGCAGGTCAACTCTGCCCCTTACCGAACTACCTGAAGTACTTTAGAGTTTTCTCCACTTGTCCATTTCACTTCTCAGAATCACAAACAAGGTCACAAGTCTATTTAGTAGTAGTACAAAATATACAAACAAAAAACAAAAGACAAAAAAAAAAAAAGAAATCTACTCTACTCTTCCATCGCTTGCTCTCTGCCACCCTCCTGTCCTTCTCCACCTTCCAGCTCTCTTCTGACTTCTTCCTCTTCCTCATTATCCCCCTCCACACCCTTGTCTGCTTCCTTGTCCCTGTCCTCCAGCACCTCCAACTGAGGCCTCTTCCATCCTCCTCCTGCATGCTCAAACTCAGCCATCTTGGCCTCACACATGTCCTCCCTCCTCCTCATCTCCACCTGTTCTGCCCACTCATGGTACAGCCCCCACTCATTGGCTGTCCACTCCACAGCATCCACCATCCACTCCACTGCTCTTGCCATCCTCTCAAAGGCTGTCACAGCCTTCTCATGTGCCTCTGTGTACCTCTCTGCAGCCTGCAGCAGCTGCTCCTGCTCCCACTCTGCCCACCAGGAAGAAGCCCCCACTCCTGAGGGTCCCTCATGCAGTGTCCCTGGCTCCTCCTCATCTACACTGCCTACCTCCCACTCATCATCCACTTCCTCCATCTCTGTTGCTCTCTCCTTCCCCTTCCCTTGCAACCTCTTCTTCTTCTCCCCTCAGGAACTTCCTGTCCCCACTCTCTTCCACAAGGGCCCTGCCACTGCATCCTCCTTTGTCCAACTACACACCTTTTTCTTGTTTTGGCAGGGCACACAGGCCCTGGTCTTGCCTTGTCCCAGCTTGCACTGCCCTGCTGTCAGACTCACTACACAGTGAGTACAGGGGGGCCACCTGGTCGCAGTGACCACCACAGAGGTCCCAGGGACCCTCTGGGCAGTGTTGATGTTGTACACCATGCTGTATAGTCTAAGAAAGGTAAAGCTACAAGTCAGCTCCACCTGACTCATAGTACCCCACCACTCACCTTTGTGCAGCCTTGTCCCATCTGGCCTGGGCCCTCTCCTCAGAGGCCCTCTGCCTCTGCCTTTCTGCCTCCTCCTCTGCTGCCTTCTTCCTTCAGGCCTCCTCCTCCTCCACTCTCTTCCTCCACTCCACCTCCAACCTCTCCTCCTCTGCCTTCCACCCTTTGGCCTCCTTGCACTTGGCCTTGTGCTCTGCCTTGCACTCTCT
The DNA here is from genome assembly GCF_024613125.1 of Pisolithus orientalis. Classification (NCBI taxonomy): domain Eukaryota; kingdom Fungi; phylum Basidiomycota; class Agaricomycetes; order Boletales; family Pisolithaceae; genus Pisolithus; species Pisolithus orientalis. The sequence continues at coordinate 18,510 of NW_026260944.1, read as the reverse complement.
CTCTCTCCACTTGGTCTCCTCTCATCAGTGCACCTTCTCCACAGACTTCTCCTGCTCAGTGTCAGTGGAGTTGTTGGTAAGGACAACCAGTTCATCATCTGCAACTTGGGAGTACTCTGCAGTCCAACCTGCTCCTACTCCACTCTAAGAGGAAGTAAGGGGTGTTGTGTGACTTTGACACCAAGTACTAGATACTTAGATTGATATAAAGTCAAAAAACTGACCACATGAGTCATCATTTTGAAATGGCTGCCATTTGATCAAACCTTACCCAAAGCCCTTGACCCCTGCACCAATAGAGAGCCAAGGGTAAGGGCTTTGTTTCATACACTTATACAGTGGCTCAAAAATGTGTCCCAATGTTGGGTGATTTTGGAAAGATTTGAGATGTATGAGAGAGCCAATAGGAACTAGTTGAAACTCCTGCAGGATAACTTCTGAAGGATTTTGTGCTTCAACCTTGCCTGATTATGTAATGTGCATAATCTTGAGCCATAAAAATGGCTTGGATCCCACTCAGCTAACTCTGCTAGAGCAAATATCCATCTTCTTTTCTCAATCTGGCCTTTCTGCTCATTAAATCTCCTCTACAACTGGTCTGGTGAGCTCTACTGTGGTCATGGTCATCAAAGAGTTCCAGCTAGATAAGGAAAACCTCAAAGTAGGACATCCTTACTAGCTTTCTTCTACTGGCAGAAGGAGAATAGTCTCCAGTGTGACCTCTGGAAGCATTGAAAATCACCCAACATTGGGACACTTTTGAGCCACTGTAGGTTAGGGCCCAGGTTAGGGGGTATGGGGGATTATTGACTTTAGTGAAAAATGTCCAAATATATGGTTGTTTTTTTGAGCCACACTGTACTACATACATATTGCTGTGTCTCCCATGTTGTCAGAATTCCCTAGATGCATCCAGCATGGCAAATGCTATCTGCTCCTGTGCTAGACCCTGCCAGCTGGTATTGAATACCAAGTGCTCTTTATTCTGGACAAGTACATACATATGTCTAGAGGGATTTGTGATAAGCTGCACACAAAGCTACAGCAGCCCAACATTGTGTATTCTGGATATGCACATACATCTGGAGGGATCTGGGGTGAGCTGCACAGTAAACTACAAGTTGATGTGAATCTAAACAAGGGTGTTCAGATTGGACCACCCTGGTGACTCTGTGGTCTTGGGTTGCTCTGTCCAGCACTGTACAGAACAAAGTAGTTTGCTGATGCTCTTAGCTCTCAGGCTATCCTCCTTAACTCACCACTTTCCTATATCATCTTTCAAGTACTTTCAACAATACAATAAGGTTTGTGTTCAACCTTAAGAGTCCTTTCCCTATCTGCACAACAGGCCCCTGATACTCATCACTCACTTTGCCTGTGATTCATGTCCCCCTAACTGTAGCTGATGTCATAGGCTGGACAGCACTGGACAGCAGCACCCAGGTTTGCTGATGAAGCACAGGATCCAGGCTTGTCTAGATAGAGCTTAACAACTAGAGGAAGTTATAAGCCCTCCTCACTTCAAGGCAGAGTGTCTAACATGGCCAGTGGGAATGGCAGACTGGTGGGGGGCCAAAGTCCTTGCTACCAGGGCATTCACTCACTTGTGGGGAAAGGCAGGCCACAGGGGGCCCCTAATTAGATTGTTAAAACCATGTTAGAATAGTGCAAACATAGGGTAAATCTACCCTCAAGAACTTATGTAAATTTGAATTTTTTTTTTTTTCAAAAAAAGCACAGGATCCAGAAGAATCTTCAGTGTGATCACCTTAAGGGCCTTTGTATTTGGCAGTAGCTGTAAATGTACATTGACATATCTATACAGGTACAAAACAACAATGATATCCATATATACAGGTATACACAACTGGAATAGGTATACACAACGTTGAGGCCAGCACAGTACAATTGATAAAAATGCAATCAAGCACACACTGCCAAATGTGGAGGGGATCTATGCAAGGATTGCTACAGGCTTCATTTGCGATTAAATAATGTTGGACTCACTGAAGAAACATGCGTCTCTGCACCGAGAGCTCCCTTCCTGGAAGCCATCCACTCCTGGACCTTGCTCATCGCTGGGCGACGCTCAGGGTTTTCGCTCTTTAGTTCGGCAGCCACGTTGAGGAGGAAATCGCGGTCAGGAGAGGGGTTTACAGATTGAACACAAGACCTCCAAAGTTCGTCCACAGCTCCACAGGTCGGCCTGGATTGGCTTGTACGCGTCGCCCCGTTCGACTTCTGGTGCGATGTACCCTGTGGTGCCAAGCTATGCCACGGAACTTTTGTTTTTCACTCTGCAAGCGGATAGATTGAGCTAAAATCGATGATGGAGAGATAACCACCCTCGAGAGGAACGATGATATTATCTGGTTTGAGATCCATGTGTGCAACGAGTTGTGCGTGCATGAATGCAACCCCTTCAACGAGTGGCTGGCGGCGGACCAGAGGTGCTCATCAGGCCTGTCAAGAGACGTGAGGTGGCCACCAGCGACAGGCATAGAGATCATAGTCCCGTCCTGCACTGGCCAGAACTCGGCCCCAGAGATGGTGTGGTTCATGGGAGATTGAATACCGCCAAGGAATTGCAGAATTTGAACCTCCTGATGCCGTGCGGTTTCGACGAACTTCAGGTAGCCGAGGCGGCCATCAGTCTTGCGTCTGACCACAGCGAGGTTCTCGTGCTGCAGTGTGTCAATCAGAGGCATGAAATACGAAGAAGCGAATGAACCAACCCCAAAGACGCGATAGTCAACGTGCAGTTCATATTCAGCAGGTGTTCTTGAACATCATCCGCACCGAAAACGCCGAGCCCGTCCTCGTCCTCATCCGCATCCACATATTCCTCCTCACCTGCGAGATGTTCCGGGATGGCATCCATGCGACTGGTTCGTAGCTGTGGCACTGGATGATTCTTCGAGTGGAGTGAAAGGACCCCTTTGGCTGCATCTACAAGCTGTTTAAGGGTTTGTGCCCTGTTGTTGTCCAGGTCCTCAGCCAAATTGTTCAGCTCTCCTACAAGATTATACATTTCGCGGACGAATTCAATCGCCTCAGACTTGATGGTAAGATTAAAGTGGTTGCAATGGATAGAAACCTGTGTTCATTCAGTATAATTACATCCATCACAAGGCGGCAGCGAAAGACCCACCGCATTCCCTTGACGATACGCCGCAGCATGCTCGGCGTTGTCTTGACCAGTCTGCATGACGATGTATCGTGAAGCGACCAAGTGTTTGTTGAGGTATACGGCAACTACGAAAAACTTGCGCTCAGCTGTCTCCTTCAAGAGCATCTTTCCTGCTCGCGCAGCGGCTATTGCTTGGAGTAACATTCGAAAACGGTCATCCTCTTGCTTCAACGAAATAACTTCCGACACAAAGAACGGGTGAGATGACGTGCAGACGTGGCCATGAGATCGCTCTTTGGCCTGTACTTGCGCAAGGCATCAGCGGCATCCCTGTTCCCAATAAAGATCGGGAAACCCCAGGGCATCTCTCTGAATTCCAGTGGATTAGTGAATGAAGTCGCCGTCAGCCGGCACTTACGTCTCATATTTATATCGGTGCTACCATCGGAGAAGAAGGGAGGCTGTATGAAGTACGCGGCGAAGTTGCCCGCCTTGACGGAAGAAGACCTCTGCGCACAAATTTTGCTTGCGTCTTCCCGAAAGCAACGTAGAATGTGATAAAAAGTTGCAAATTCTCGTTCGTTGCGAACCATCAACCCCTGGGCTTCGTAAAAGTCTTGAATATCCTGCCAAAAAGGTCACCGCCTTCGGGGTACTCGAGAGCTATTTCAAAATCATTATTTGGCCGCAAGGCCTGCAGCTGCCGAACCGACCTTAGCCACTACAAATTGGCGAGAGAAGGATGATGACCTACATTATATCCGATCAGAACCCAGCAACTGTTGGATCTCCTCGATCTCCGCAAGATCAGCTCTCCCATTCTCTGTGTACCTTCCACCTCGTAAGTTATCGTGCACATCGTCCATCGTCCATTTGAGTGGCGTTGTTACAATTATTTTCAAACTCGAAAAGATCCTCGTGTGATCTCGTTCCAGCGCCGCGATGGCGTGACTGGACTCCTCTGGTATGCAAGCGAAAAACGCGTCAGAGGTAGGGCAAACCACTGCATACACGGAGCAACTGTACCATCTTGGAGCAAAAGGGCCAGACACACATGGTCCCGGGTAACTGTTGATTCGCCAAAAGACAACTCGACTGTATCGCTGCCTTTGATGGGTTCCAAGTGTTCCAGATAATTGCTCCCTCTGCCTCCAACACCGGGGGATTCAATCGATAAACAGCGAGCTTTGAAATGCGAAAGTCTCGAAACAGGTCGTTGTGTTCGATCGAAGGTCCGATAAAAATCTTGATTTATCTGCGCCAGAGCAGACACGGCAAGATTTGCTTTTGAAGTAGACCCGAAACTCTATTCTTGCAGTTGCTGCATATGAAGATATGTGAGTCTCTAGCCATCGCGCAAAACTGAACGCGCACGATATGTGACAATGACAACCCATTCCCCATCGCTAATTTCGGGAAAACATCGGACAACTTTTGTGTGGCATCCAAATGCTTTTTCCCTTTGAATCTCCACTTTCCAGTTCATCCGCACGATTGGCACCCGATGGGACGAGGAGGGGGAAGAGGCTGAGATCTCTGCATCTACATCCTTGAAAGTGCCGATCTTTTGTGCTTCAAGACTTCTTTAAGGTCTCCCACATCCGCCGATCTAGGAATCTTGATCTTGAACACTTCTTCTTCACCGCGAATCCAGCAGAGCAGTACGAGGTCCATGGTGTGGCGGGAAACCTTGCGAGTCTCTGGCTATGACATCTTGCGAGGGAGTAAGATAACGTGAGTCTCTCAGGGAATGAATAACCAGGAAAAGCCCGGATCGCGGCTGCTACGTACCCACTATGATATGATGTGGCGTTTTGGTGGTGGTGCCGTGAACACCTCTGATATCTCATCCGAAGGGTCCAAGAGTTCCCCGTGCTCCGAGAGGGTGACAACATTGAGAGTCTCTTTATAGGGTCTTCGCAAGGGATTCTTGAGCTTGAACAGTCGGAGAGCTGAAGCTGGCACTTCAAGCTTCTCGGATTCCTTTATAAGATCTCTGAGCGTATAGACGGTTTCAGTCCGTGAAATCGTGATAATGAAGGTGGCAGTGACGGGAGTACCTCGTATCCAGCAGCAGAGGCTGAAATCGTCGGACATGGTCGATGGAAGTAGAGAACAAGACAGGACGCCACGGTGACCAAAATGATGCTTATGTAATACATTCAACGGAACAGCAGGCAACGGCCCGGTGGCATCTGTCGTGAAATTTGAATTAAGCCCAGAATTTGCCGCTGACGAAAAATTGCAGTGATGATGTATGCTCTCATGTTCACGTTCAGAGAACTTCATTGTCTGCTGCGTTGATACCGTCCTGAGCCAGCCATCTGGTCTGGAACAATGGTATTGCTTACGGGTAACCATTCCAGTCGCACCTGGTTTGTCATCTCGACTTGATCTTGACTGCTAGACACTACTAGCCTCGCACACAGACTAGTATGCATCTGCTGAAGACTGAATAGCGTTGTGTTTTGCAAGTGATTCTAATGTAGTAATGACGCACAGGACTTTTCTGGAGTCACGAACTTAGTATATGAATCAGTACGGAGTCCTCACCTAGGCTCGGGCCCCGTACCTCCGCAACGTTCGATGTGTTTGTAGGGGCCTGCTTGTTTCTGCCTTTTCGGATGTCTGTAATCTATCACTAATGCCCCCCTGCACAATTTTATGGCTTTGCATTTACGCACCTTGCACAACTGTTCCACGCGAGTACGTGAGCTCTTGTCATACCCCGTAGATGACTCATATAAGTACCAAAAACCCTCCGGGTGCCTCTGAGCTCAACCAGCCCAAAGAAGTGCATGTGCAAACATTTAAGACGCTTCGACGGGAAGACTGAAGATGGGTATTCAATAGGCCAGTCGTACCAGTTGGTTGCAAATTTCGGCAAGCTGTGTAATGCGAGAGTCGCTGTCGGATCGTTATGTGCGCTTTAGTCTCCATCGCACTGGACTAAAGACTCGACAGAAAACAATCACTCCCTCTTGACTATGAGCGAGCTTCGTCCTCGTACGGGACCCAAGGGCCATGATATAAATGTACTTCGGCTACTGCGGAAGCCCATCACAGGTACTCGTCTCCCAAGCCGTCTTTGGTTGAGTACCTGAGAAGCCAAAAAAAAACATCGCCGGCTGGTTTTTCGTGTGAATCCACGTCGGGGAGGACAACAGCACTCTTGTAGGCGCAGACAAACTCCTAGACTCGAAATATAAATCTCGAGGCTGTTCTTCAAGACCGCCAGGGCCAACAAGCAACGTGAGTCTTGACACATCGTCATCGTGTTTCTGTTGGAATTTTCTTCTCGCTCGTGCCTGCTTTTGCTTCGTCCATCCTTCGGGGCACCATCTCGATACACACAGTGCGTGGGAACAGTGCGCAAGCAACCTTTCCATACTTCGTACCGGAGAAAGTATCCATTTTCCTAAGCTTCTAATGACCATGTTCACCTATCAAGAGTTGGAAGCGGATTTCACCTGTCACTGTCAAACAAACAATGTGTCCCTTTGACAGAACAGCACAAGGTTTTGACAAGTTCCATTTTTCGGAGTAGGCCAAGAAAAATGTGCATGCATCATCCCTGGAGCGCGGGAATCTCAGTGGACATCTGTGAGACTCTAACCTTTTGCAATGGTGTACCAGAAACGCAGCCTTCAGAAGAAAGGATAGCAAGAGAGTATAAATTATGTAAACATGGTACATACAGGAGTGGGAGTAGAGGGAGAAGCCAACCAACAATGTCCGGCAAAAGGTATGGAATCTTAGTGTTATGCGTACTGCGATGAACATTAGATCGGTGACGCTGAGGAAACCAGGTAAGGACTTACTCTCGTGAACGTGCCCATCGTAGTGAATGTCTGCTTGGGTTGATTGAATTTGGAACGATAAAGCGACTTTACTGCATCGCTCATACCGGCTTTCCGCTTGGCCTCCTCTGCGAGGAGGGAGCTAGCAAGTGCCTTGGATCCAGCAGCGACGGCAGGGTTGATGACAGGTGCTGGTGAGGGCGAGTGACTATTCGTAGACTCTTTCTTTTTCTTGGCGACGGCCGACTTGTCTGCAACAGCACCATCGGCATTGGCCTTGCGCTTCTTAGATTTCGGCTTTACAGGTTCCCGAGAACGCCGGAGATCCATCATGGTCTGCATGCGCTCTTCCTCTTCTTTGGAAGGATTGACAGTGATAACGTCTGTGGACCTTGAGAACTTGGTAGCGCACTGTGGACAGACATCGAGTTGCTCATTGCCAACCCCAGAGCCCTCGTCGTTCGATGGAGATTTCGAAGTTGGAGTCGATCCAATGACCGTCCGAAGACCGGATTGGGAGAACACGCACCCACAGGTGTGGATGTATACAAAAGGGTAGGCACCATTCATCTCTTTCAGATTAAGTGGGCAGACAAATTTAGCGACATCAGAACCTGGGGAGGGTGGAGGAGATCTCGGAGTTAGTTTCAACGTTTTCACATCCTGTCATCATTTCATTAGCACACGAGCAGTGGAGCGCGTAGAGCACACTAGACTGCGCACCTTTAGCGAGCGGATATGTCCGCATATCTCTTCTCCGTCTCCATAGGCCGACTTGTCCAGTAGGTACTCGATAAGGGCGTCTTTGTTATAGAGTTTCCCAAGAGCACAAGAGACGACTGGCTCCTGGAGAGCACGCTGTATAGGGTTCTGTCAGCATACTGGAGCGATAGAAGACCGAAAACGAACCTTTGAGAGGGCGCAGAAGAACCAAAGCGCGCGAACCTGATTCGCCTTGTCGGCTTGTTCGGCTTTTGGCTTGTTCTTCACAAGGTCGCGCCTGTCAGGGATGCTGCCTCCATCATTACCCATGGTGGTGTGTCCAGACAAAGAAACGTCGCCTCGCGGATTCGCAGATTGTGGAGGCAGCTGACTAATGCGATTTCCAAAAAAGGGTATTTCCAGTACATTCAACACAGCAAATTGTCCGTGGGTCCCATATATAACTTACAGGATTAGGGACGGCTTGACAAGGGAATGGTTGATTAGGTTTACAGGAGATAAGCAACGCCCGGTCGACTGGCCAGGTCGTGTGATCACGAAATGGCGTGCTGCTTTGTTTGTCCTTGTTGTTTCTGGAAGGCTATTGCCTTGTTTGGCCGGCTATTAATCGGCCGAGCCAGTGACCTCAGCAGGGCTCCCGTCTGGACCGTAACTGTATTTCAGCTGCGCGGAATCTTGCTGTACGGTTTCAGTCGCTACGAATTTTCATGTCAACGTCTTCCTAAATGTTCTACAAGGCCATTGTCAAAGGGAAGAGGCCCTTGCAGGCTGCCTCGCACGTCATCCAGTCTACAACTAGTGCCGCAGCCAATACTTCTTCCGCAATCTTCTCCAGGGTATTCGTAAAACGCAGGATCAGTCTATCTGGCACAGTACGGTCCATCAAGGGCAGCGCATTCCGAAGGTCACTTGTTACTTCCACCAGAAATGCGATCCCCCCCGAGTCGTCACAACAGGTCCCCGGCACATCCGCTGCTCCCATCTACAGTACGTCATTGCGGCGCTGGCACTTTTCGTTCTAACACTCGACTTTCTTCAGAACAATTTGTATCAGCATGGACTCGGACACCCACAAAGTGGTACCCCTTGCCTTTGGCGGTCGGTGCTCTTCTGCTCGTCATGATCCAGTACCGCAAGAAAGTGGCACGTGCAGAGAGAGAGGTCGACGTCGACGAAGATGGTCACGAGGTTATTAGACTTAGAGGCCCGTGGCAGGTTCGCAGCTCAATTTACTAAATACCTCTGCCCGTCCTCATCAGATGTTGCTTAGGTTCACGTATTGGGTGCACTACCGCTCCGCAACATGTCGCGAGTATGGGGTTACCTGAATTCTTTCGAACTGCCCATTTGGATTCGCCCTTACGGTTTTCGATTATACGCTTACATGTTCGGTTGTAACTTGGATGAGATTGAGCCCGACGACCTCACCCAGTACGCCAGTCTAGGAGACTTTTTCTATCGCAAGCTCAAACCTGGCGCTCGTCCGGTGGATAACTCAGTGCTAGTAAGTGTACCACCGTCCTACACTCGTATCACCCTTGAAAGGCCATTATTAACCTCATCACTAGGTTAGTCCCGCGGATGGAACGGTTCTCCATCTCGGCGAAATAGATGGTCTGCGCGTGGAACAGGTGAAGGGAATGACATATTCCCTTGATGCACTTCTTGGCGTAGAAAAATCCAGTCCCGGTAGTCCCATTTCTCCAACGTCGACAGTCGTCGAATTTCCCCGCCGTGACATGTCCGTCGTAGACGAGCGCGAATTCGCCAACGTCAATGGAATAGATTACAGCCTGGATGAGCTTTTGGGTTCTTCATCTGCAAAATCCTCCGGCTCGACGACTCCAACTCTAAACGATTCCAGTGCAGATTCCGACAACGAGACAATCACCCCCCGAAAACATGGTACTCAGATTGATGCATCTGTTACGCAAGAAGGCACTCTGCAGGAGACCCTTGCGCACGATGCTTCTGTCGCACGTGAATTGGGTGTGCGTCCGTTCCTCATGGAACGCAAGCGTAGCGCGTCCGGCACTGCCGTCAAACCAGGCAATGCTCTCTACTTCACGGTGATCTACCTCGCTCCCGGTGACTACCATCGTTTCCACAGTCCAACAGCTTGGGTCGTAGAAAAGCGCAGGCACTTTGTTGGTATGTGCACAGCATCCATCATGACAGTTCTGCGATGAACAACAGTTGTCAGGTGAACTGTTCTCCGTCTCGCCGTACATGGCCAAGCGGCTGCAGAACCTCTTTGTACTCAATGAGAGGGTTACATTACTCGGTAGATGGCGATATGGATTTTTCAGCATGATACCCGTCGGTGCAACTAATGTTGGCAGCATCAAGATTAATTTCGATACCGTGCGGAGGATTTTCGTTTTCAGTCAAAATTGGCTTTGTTCATCACTTCTTGCAGGCATTGCGTACGAATGTCCGTGGCCGACCACCGCCACCAGGCACATACAACGAAGCCGTGTATTCGGCGGCATCCCTACTGCTGAACGGTCAGCCTCTGACCGCTGCCCAAGAAATGGGAGGCTTCTGTCTCGGCAGTACGATCGTTCTCGTGTTCGAGGCACCCAAGACGTTCGAGTTCGCCGTCAAGCCTGGGCAGAAAGTCAAAGTCGGGAACCGGCTGGGCGATGTCCCAGGAGCAGTTACCACGGTTGGGAAGGAAACGATACCATTGAAAGAGAAGACAGAGTGAGCAGCTCTGCTTGCGCGACGATAATGACGCGTCGCAGTGACTGGTGAAATTTTGCTCCACTTCGTATATATAGGCTCTCATCGCGCACATTGTCGCATTCGTACCCGCATGCATGCAATACCAATATTATCAATCTCGAACGTTACGTATTCCGCTATCACCCAGTCGGATGGATGCTGGGCATGGGTGTTGTTTTATATATCCAGTATAAAGATGCGATAAAGCGATGAAGTTGATGGTCGTTATCAGTTGCGAGAACCGTTGTCCAGGGCCGCGCTTCCCAAGTACAAACGCCAGTGCCGTGCGAGATGGGCAGTCACCTCCCGGATTAGCTAGTTGTATTCGGCCCCGCACTCTGAAGGCACCTTCCCCGAAGTGGCGTGGAATGAAATTAAACCGTTTGCGCGCCAATGGACTTGTCCTATCATCCCTGTACGGCGGCCACTTTAGCAAGACTATCTAGGACTCCGATGGGCTGGTCGTGTTGACCGTAATAACTCTGTGAGCCAGACCGTCGCATTGCTACCTCCTCTATCTTCATACTGGTCATGAGATAGGCTCAGTGAGTCTGTTACGTGATGATAGGTTGTTGCAGAGACACGGAAGAATCCGTAAATTGGCTTGTCGGTATATTTGCCGATTAGGAGCAGTCCGTTCTGGGGTCTGGTTGTCGTAATTGGGGTGCAAGCAAGCCCCTGTAAGTTCCCCGCGTGGCCACGGTTAGTAATTTATCCACTCCACTCGACTGCATACATAGCCCAATTGTTCCCAGAAAAATGATGGGACACGCATGATCAGTACAACCCTCGGGTCTTGGCGGCGGAGCAATAGTAAGGAGACGTAGAAGCGCGGCATCCGGGCATTGATTTCCCTTGGCAAGTCTGCCCATTATAAGTCTAGTTATTACTCGGTAGAGCCTCCTTTCATCCCGCTCTTACTTGGGTAGCAAAGCTCTATGACCGCCAAGCACCGTCGAGCGCCGTCCACGCCGCTACCTCCTCTGCTATCTGGTGAGTGTATATTGCCCATAAGGGGTTGCATATCCAATCCCTAGCGACGAAATGGCGTCGAAGGTGGCGAAGACTAGACATGAACGGATCACTAACTTCTCTGTCTCTTGCAGATGTAGGCATTCCAAAACGAATGAAGCCAACTGGCACTTTTGTCTTCGTGCTCGCCTTGGCGTTGTCTCCAGCTGTTTTCATTGGAGCCCATGCAAGTGAGGGAGTCGCAAAGCTTCCTGGTGAGCACTACGTGCTAGCAGTCATGAAATGTACCTCTGACGCCTCGTATCAGTGATGGGTTTTAACAGTTCGTTGGCCCGTTTCCGCGTACACAACTAGAACTGACACAAACTCATCTCGGATCGTAAAGCTTGGAACGCATACCAGGTGGATCTCCTGCACGCGATTCGTCTCGTCGCACTGTCTGACGAGCAGTTCCCTATATTAGTGCAACATTAGCGAGGACATCGTTATCCAAAATGCCAATCTTATGATATCCCTGGGCTTAGCGGTGCGTGGCGTAACCGTCGCAGATGTACTTTCGGGCACGCATCGATTCATTTCGTGTCTCCCCCAGGATGCAGGATACAACTACGTTAACATTGACGATTGCTACGCTGCGAAACAGCGCAACTCTGACGGCGATATCGTTGCGAGTAAGCTGTGGTAGTTGGAAATTGGGCTATATATAGAATGACTCACTTCTTCAGATCAAACCAAATTCCCATCTGGCATGAAAACACTGACGGACAACATTCATGCTTTGGGATTGTGAGTTTCCAAATCATTCCTAGTTCAGATCCCATTCTCAGACCCAAACTGTTTCATAGGAACGCTGGAATCGTGGGTTGCACAGCCCAGCAACACTAAAAGCGACTTTATTAACCCCTGTCATTATCAAGTACAGTGACGCTGGCTGGTTTACTTGTCAACTCTATCCTGGCTCATACCAAAACGAGGCAAGGTGCGCTCGATCGCGCTCTAATGATCCTTTGCGCTGAACCGCGACCAGAGATGCGAAATTGTTTCAGGATGAATGGGGCTTTGACTACTTGAAGTACGATACTACGAATTTTGCATGCTTAAGCACTCATACTTACCATTTGTAGGTACGACAACTGTGCCGTTCCATTTGACAACATCACGAGGGAGAATATCATGGGTCGTACGTGTACTTCGACGTTGCTGCCGCTCAATTCCTCAGCCTGTCCTAGGATATGCGCGCATGGCAAATGCTATATCCGATTTATCCCAGTCTACGGGGAAACTGCCTCTCATTTTGTCCCTGTGCGAATGGGGAAGCGTATGTGTGAGACATTTTGTGTTGGAAGCCAACGTTCATGCCCTCGTGTACAGGAGCAGGTATGGTTGTGGGGGAAGAGATACGGTCAGAGTTGGCGGGTATGTTTTCGTATACTAGCGGAGTGGGACTGGTCCTGACGACGAAATGCCCAGACTACCGGCGATATTTGTGCGTTCAATGAATCTCTACTTGCGCGTGTGCGTGTATTGAGCGTTTGCAGCGCCTTTTTGGGAATCTGTCGCTAGCATCATTAATCAGTAGGGGGCCTCGCCACAATGTGGTCTTGGGTTTGTTAACGGGATTTTGTAGAAATTCTTTCTATTCTTGGGCAAGCAATTTCTACGGACATAACGACATGGACATGGTAAGCAGCGGCATGTCTCTTGTTTGTCTGTTTGATAAAGCTCACAAATTGACATTCCTATAGCTCGAAATGTAAGTAGAAAGCTGTGATGCTATCGCAAGCTAACTTCGTTGCTCTTCAGTGGAAATGGAAATTTGACATACGAAGAATCCAAAACTCACTTCACCGCCTGGGCTCTGATGAAATCTCCGCTATTAATTGGTACCGATGTATGGATTACATATCTCGGAACTGCATGTTCCGTTAATTGATTTCGACGAGAACAGCTAGAAACAGCCAGTAATCAGACGATAGAGATTCTCACGAACCGTGAAATCATAGCCATTAACCAAGATCCAGTCGTCGGCACTGGTGTTACTCCCTTCAGATGGGGCATTAATGTAACTATGGCGTTTTGTCCGATAGAGTTACTCACTCACTTGTCGAAATCTTCTAGCCGGACTACATTAGCAACAGTACACATCCTGCGCAGTATTGGAGTGGAGAGAGTCAGAACGGGACGGTGTTTATGTTGGCAAGTATCTCTTTTCGCTCTGAGAAACAACCTCCCATCTCATCATGTGAACCGACCACAGATCAATACATTGGACGAGCCAGCGACGATGTTTTTCAATCTGACCGAGTCTCCGTGGATTCGAGCAGGTATTCAGTATTCTGTTAGGGTAAGCCGGATTTCTTGAATGAAGCTTTTCCCCGTACCAAACAATATACCCTTGTAGGATCTTTGGGCTCATTCCAACAATGGCACTGCTGTAAGGAACTTCACAGCATATAATGTCCCCCCACATGGCGTTGTCGCGTTACTGCTTCAGGATGCTGGGGATGAACCTGAGGGGCTGTGGCCACCCTGTGCGGTCACAGAGTGGTGTATAAGCCAGTCTGGCATAAGGATCGACTAGTGAACGGTGGGTGGAGCATCTGTCGTATTGCCATTGGGCTGTATCTGGTGTTAGAAGAGTAAATTGCTATGTACTATTGAAGTGAAGTGCAGCTGTATTTGATGATGAAGGTTGCATGATGGAGTGAAAACCCAGATTAATGATGGGCTGTGTGCACATACACTTCACATTCATCAACAAACCAGCCCTCCTGTAAGGTTGGTTGGGATTATCTCAAGCTCCCTTGCATGAAGTGTACTGTATGGTATTTGCACTGTAAGACATAGAGATAAAAAAGATGTAAATTGACAAAAGTCTAATTTACACTTTTTTGATCTAATTCCTGGATGCTGTCAGGCCAGGTCTGTAAACTCTTTGTTGCCAATGATCATTCAGGGCTTAAGGAGCATTAACTCTGGTCATGTGTTTGAGGGGGGGACCCCATGTAGTCCATTTAGTCGCAACACATAGGCAGCCTGTGTGCCAAAACACCAACACTTATATAGACCCCAAGGTGGGCCTGCCTAAATAGATTAGCCAGTACACATGGACAGGCCCAAGGGACTAAAGTGAGAGCAACATATGTACAGGCCTGTAAGTGGATTACCACAACATATGGGAGGGCCCATGGTGGGTAAGGATGTTGAAACATTTAGACAGGCCTGTGACCAATTAAGAATACTGAGCTGCTATAAGACATGGATGGGTCCATCCTGGTAGGTTACACCCCTGTCACAACATCAAGGTGGGCCCACCTATCATAACATGGAGAGGGTCACAACATAAGGATGGGCCCAGGAGGAATATCATTTATGGTGTTGCAACATATAAACAGGCCCATTCATAATAAGCCATACCCCTGTCACAACATATGGATGGGCCTGTCAATAGTAAGATGTACCACTGTTGAAACATAAAGACAGGCCTGTCACTAATATCATGTAATAGAGTCACAACATAATGTCAGGCCATTCAGTAGTATTATTTATATTGTTGCAACATATGGACAGGCCCATCCACAGTAAGATGTACCTCTGACAAAATGTAAAGACAGGCCTGTCAGTAATCTCATGTATAGCATTACAACATATGGATGGGCCCTTCAGTAGTATTATTTATATTGTCACAACATATGGGCAGGCCTGGCTTCAGTAAGATGTACCCTGTCAAAACATAAAGATGGGCCTGTCACTAGTATCATTGAATAGACTCACAACATATGGACAAGCCCTTCAGTAATATTATTTATACTGTCACAACATATGGATGGGCCCATCCACAGTAAGATGTACCTCTGATGAAACATAAAGACAGGCCCATCAGTAATCTCATGTATAGCATCACAACATATGCATGGGCCCTTCAGTAGTATTATTTATATTGTCACAGCATATGGGTGGGCCTGGCCCCAGTAAGATGCACCCTGTCAAAACATAAAGATGGGCCTGTCACTAATGGATGTGGTATCCCTGGCACCCACTGAACAGTGGCTTTCCATGGACACCATGCTGGCATGAATCAGAGGTGATTTGAGTGACCCAGATCTTGCAAGCTGCACCCTGGATGTATTTGGCATTAATCAGACTATTACCAGCCATCCACCCATCCATATTGAGTGGATGTGATATCCCCAGCACCCACTCAACAGTGGCTTTCCATGGACACCATTCTGGCATGAATTGGAGCTGATTTGAGTGGCCCAGACCTCACAAGCTGTACCTGGGATGTATGTCCCATTAATCAGACTATTGCCAGCCATCTGCCCATCTGTATTGAGTGGATGTGGTATCCTCAGCACCCACTCAACAGTGGCTGTCCATGGACACCATTCTAGCATGAATCAGAGCTGAATTGAGTGACCCAGATCTTGCAAGTGCCACCCTGGATGTATGTGGTATTAATCAGACTATTGCCAACCATCCACCCATCTGAATTGAGTGGATGCTGTATCCCCAGCACCTGCTGAACAGTGGCTTTCCATGGACACCATTCCAGCATGAATCAGACATGATTTGAGTGACCCAGATCTCACAAGCTGCACCCTTGGTGTATTTGGCATTAATCAGACTATTGCCAGTGATCTGCCCATCCACATTGAGTGGATGTGGCATCCCTGGAACCCACTCAACAGCAGCTTTCCATGGACATGATTCCAGCATGAATCAGAGCTGATTTGAGTGACCCAGACCTTGCATGCTGCACCTGGGATGTATGTCCCATTAATCAGACTATTGTGAGCCATCTGCCCATCTGTATTGAGCAGATGCAGTATGCTCAGCTCCTGCTGAACAGTGGCTTTCCATTGGCACCATTCCAACATGAATTGGAGCTGATTTGAGTGACCCAGATCTTGCAAGCTGCACCATGGATGTATGTGGCATTCATCAGACTATTACCAGCCATCTGCCCATCTGTATCGAGCAGATGTGGTATCCCCAGCACCTGCTGAACAGTGGCTTTCCATGGTCACCATTCTGGCATGAGTTGGAGCTCATTGGAGTAACCCAGATCCTGCAAGCTGCAGCCTGGATGTATGTGGCATTAACCAGACTATTGCCAGCCATCCACCCATCCATATTGAGTGGATGCAGTATCCCTGGCACCTGCTTAACAGCAGCTGCCCAATGACACCATTCAGGCATGAATTGGAGCTGATTTGAGTGAGCCAGATCCTGCAAGGTGCACCCTGGATGTATGTGCCATTCATCCAACTGTTGTGAGTCATCCACCAATCTATATTGAGCAGATGTGGTATCCCTGGCACCCCCTCAACAGTGGCTTTCTGCAGACACCATTCCCGCATGAATTGGAGGTGAGTTCAGTGATCCAGATGCAGCAGGCTGCAGCCTGACTGTGTGCTGCATGAATCAAGCTATTGCTGGCCATCCACCTATCTGTTTTGTGTGGATGTCATATCCTCAGCACCCACTCAACAGCAGTTTTCCATGCACACCATTCCATCATGAATTGGAGGTGAAGTGATGCATCAATATACTAGTAGTGTAGATTTGAGATCTGCCCACCCCCCTCCTGCTCTTTGGAGTTTCTCCCCACAAATCCCCACAGTTTATTTTCATCACTCCTCTGAATTTTATGTAATTACATAAGCATAAAAAAGCGCAGCCACTACTCCAGCCACCCAACCAAAACCTGATGGCAGTATGCATGCCCTTGTCACAGAATTTATTTTATAACATTCTTCCCAGCTGACCAAAACACAGTCAACAATATCATTATGGCAGAGTACAACCAACTCATGAAAGATATCCCCAAAGATGACACTGCAGCAAAAAAGGAGAAGTTGAAGGTCATTTATGAGTGGAGCAAGAGTTTCTCAGCAGTGCCCACTAACAAATCAGTCAAGTCCATCAGAGTCAGACTCCACAATGCAAAGATGCAGTTCTCTGGATTGGTGAGCTTCTTCCTCCTGGTCTGGAAATCATTTCTGCTGTGGGGAAGTTTCATTTGGCTGCCCACAAACACTCTTGCTTCCTAAGGTATAGTCTCAACTTTGTCAAAGGTGCTGGCCACCTGGATGGTGAGATTTTGGAGACATTGTCAGCTCCATTCAATAAGGCCCTGTTCAGAATGCCAGTTGAAAATTTTTGAAAAACTCTCATGGTGTCATATGACATAGGCTGCAGGAACATGATTAGGTAACCTTGTCCTGTTTGTCACTCCCCTGGGAGTCCTATGCAGTGAGCCACCCAACATGTCTGATTCATCCAGCAATGGATCTAGGCAATCTCTTTGCTCAAGTGGCCCAGTGGATCCTACCATTCTGCAGAATGCTGGTAAAAGACCTACCTGCACACAAAGCTGTCTCTGGAACATGGAGGAGGAGATGCTCTCCTTGAATTCTTACTCGAGTCTTTGCCTCATGCTGGTGATGGAGGGTTCAAGGACACAGTTTTTGAGGCAGCAGCAGCTCATTTGAGAGCCAAGTTTCCAGTGTACAAAGGTGTACCAAAGCATACATTGGCATGCAAAAGCAAGTACCATGGGGATGTGAGTAGCATCTTATTATTATCTTGCTGTCTGATGTCTTTGTAGCTCAAAAGGATGTATGCTCTTGTGAATGATCTCAGGAGTGCATCAGGTTGGACTTGGTCAGACAAGCATGGTTGTTGAATTACAGATGACAATGATCCTTGGTGGCTTGCACAGGTGCAGGTATTGATTGCTCTTATCTACCTGTGATCACACATGCTTACCATAATTGTAGGCTAATAGCAAAGTAGAGAAGTTCAAGAACACTGGGTGGTCTCACCTCCATCTCATGGACCAGCTCTTGCCTGGAACAGAGAAGGGTAAATATGTCATCCATCCTCCAAGGGGAAAATCCAAGAAAAAATTAGATACACCTGCCCCCAGCACCCAGTCAACTTCCAACCAGGTGGCATCAACTTTGCTTTCTCCCTTCATCATTCCTCAAACTCCCAACACACCAGCATCAAGTTCCCCCACCCCCTTCCACACTCCTTGCACCTTCCACAGTCTCCAGTAGCTCCTTGGCACTGACCAGTGTCAGTGTCCAAGTGGACATGGTCTTGCCTGCACAGTGAACAGGCAAAGATGCAGATGGAAGGCCAAGATGC
>NW_026260943.1:0-45335 GCF_024613125.1 Pisolithus orientalis | reverse complement strand
ATTCCTGTCACTTGCACCAAAAGGACAGCAGCTGGGTAGCTGTTGTCATCCACATGTGACTTGGGTTGCAGTCAAAGGTAAATCCTTCAGGAAGATGGTGGGCTGCTATCATTTCCACTTGATGATGACCAAAATTCTTGAACAGCACTGCTGACAAGGGATTTCCACATGCTAATCCTGATAGCACTCATCAGAGATTGAGGACACTAAATACTCTGGCCACTCATGGTAGTGAGCAGTCACATCTGCGAACCATTTTTTGTAGTTGGTCCCAGCTAAGGCCTGTGATTTCTCCTATCCAAATCTGTCCATCAGCATTTTTCACCAATTTCACAGAGTCGACCTTGCTGGTCCTTGTTGCTTTGGCTGCTGTCTCTTTCTGAGCATGTTCAGGTTGTGACTCACCATCATGCTCAGGCAGTGTTCCTGGTTCCTCAGATGTTTCCCCAGGTACTCTTGCCAGCTTCCTTTCAGTGTGCAGACACCATTGAGGGGATTCCATCCACAATTTCATTATTGAAGCCCATACTGTCATTGCATGAGTCTTACCTAGGCCTAGAGGAGAATATGGTGGACTCACATGCATGCCTGTATAGTTCCCTCCTCATTTTTCCACCCAGCCATACACACTATGCACATTCCACAATACCTCCACATCTCCATTGCAAAGTTTCAGACATACTTGTCCATAGTTGGCTGCATTCCTGGGAACCAGGATAAATTGAAGACAGGAAGTTGACCTCATACAATCACACCTTGCATTTGTCTCTGGTGTGGGGCCTTCCCACCCATTCCACCTGTCTGCTATATCTTCAGATGCATTCTGATACTGTTGGATCTGCTTGCTTCCATGGGTATTGCCTTCTTCTACTTTCATTTTTGCAAGCTTCTCCTGTATTTGCTCTTGGTACAATTCAGACCACTGCCCACACAGAGTATTTGTAACTGGATCTAAGGGTAATGTGGGGCTTCTTTGAATGGAGGGGCTTTTTCAACCAATCTTGTATTAGCTACAAGGGTGCTTTGAATTGTGAGCATCTGAATCAGAACTTTTAGAGCATACCTTGCACTTGGTCTGGACTTTGCTCCCTCTCAACTCCTTGTTCCCGTCCAATTGCTGCATCTCCTCCCATATGGATAGAAGAACTGCAGGCTTCTTCTTCTTCCCTGTTTGCCTCCATTCCTGGTGTCAGCACCCAAGGATCTCCAACTCTTCCACTTCAAACCTTTCTTCCTCCCTTTCCCCCACATCTGATGGTTCTATGTCTCGCTCACCATCAGCATCATCTCTTTCTGTCTGATCCCAGGCATCTGATTTGTACTGGGACTCCATGGAGTATGATGTGGTATGATGTATCATGGTGTATAATAGATGGTTGTCTACTAAGTTTTTTTCACACCCTTGTTTGGTCTCAATGCATTTCAGTACTAGTGCAGTCGTGCCAAGGAATTCATTCAGACCTCTGTGAAGTGACTGAAATATCCAATCAGGCTGATCTCTTTGACAGGATCCAACCCAAAGGCAGATTAGCTCCTGGTTTGCATCCAGGCTGTCAGTTGGCTTGCCCAATCATATCCATACTTATATTGATACTGAACATCTTGTTTCACCTTCATCAGCTAATATAGCATCCAAATTCACCATCATAATCCAGGAAAAGCACCTAGGTAATGTGGCAGCAGGAAGGGAATGTGCAGGCAGGGATTGAGCAGTAATTAGAAGACAGCACCATGCATTGTGCAAGGCCAGTGTAGTTGCATTTGTATTTATGCCCTGACATGTGTTAAGGTACTGACATTGATAGAGCTAAATGATAAAGTGACTTGCACTAGTGGTAGCATTTCTAACAACTGACCTCATACTGTGAAATCAGCAACCTCCAGATGGCCAACAGAAGCACTCAAAAGGGTATGAGAATGATTGGTCCTACCCCAGGCCATCAGGTGAAGCAGCTGGAAGTCAAGACTTGGAGAACTGGAGGTGGATATAGATCACAATTGGTAGAAGTCATGATCAAACAGCCAGATCCAACAACCCCTGTCCATTCTCCCTGATCCTCACCATCCAAGCATTCAAGGTCTTGCTCCCACAAGTACTTTGATGCATGGGTGGATTCAGCCATCAATGGACATGAAAGCATGAGCCCACTGGTCCAGCAACTGATGTTACCACAGAAAAAGGTATGCAGCAGTTTGCCAATGCAAAAGTGGACTTCACATGGTGTGTCAGATGCAGAATGATTACATCTGAAAATGGGTTCCATGGAAGGGGGAGTTCTTGAAGATACTCCTGGAGCTGGAAGCCTCCCCAGAGCCAAGGAACTGCACCTGGTGTGGCAATGACAGGGTATACAGATGTCTGGATTGCTTGCATCAGCCCCTATTCTGCACAGAATGTTGCCAGAAGAGTCATGAGAGCCTACCTTTCCACAGGATCCAACAGTGGACAGGGGACTTCTACAAGGAATCTGCCCTCCACATGGTGAGAGATCAGTTGGTTGCCCAGAATTACATTCACATCAAGACCCACAGACTGGTGTTCAGTTGCACCTAGGACACGGCAGAGCACCCTGTCCCCATGCGATCACACAAGCCCAGCAAGAAGCAGGTGAACCTCTGCCCATGGATGATCAAGAATGGGAAGATGTGGAAGATATTGAAGAAAACCCAAAGCACCTCCATCCTCCAGCAGGGTCAAGATATCTCACCACCATGGATGTTACAGGTGTTCATTTCATTGTAGTGAATTGGTGTGAATGCAAGACTGCAGAAACCCAATACATACAGTTACTCAGAGCCATACTATTTCCCTCAATGTTTGAGAAGCCAAGCACTGCATTCACATTTGCAGTTCTGGATGACTTCCTGAGGGACAACCTAGAATGTGGAATGTCCAGTATGAACTATTACAGCAAGTTGTGTTGGATCACATCCAGTGTGTTTCCACACCTCATTCCAGTAAGATTTGGTATTTTGGTTCCAAGTGTTGGAATGTTTGAAGGGTCAATCAGGATAGATACCATGAGCTTCTATGGGTTGTGCAGAAATTGTGATACCTCAAGCTACTTAAATGGAATGGATTCCATGGGACAACCAGGTTAGCAGGGAAAGGCAGACTGGCATTATTTTGTGCAGCATGCCCCCAGCCTGGAATAAATGTTGATACTAATGAGGATTTGGACCAGTAAGTGGCTCCAATAATGCAATCTTCATATGCTGACCTTCTCCAGCTGGCAGTTCACCTGCACAGTAGTAATGGACAGAAACATTAAAGTGGAACACATGCATGAGTGGAAATCTGATGATCAGGTGTGGTTGATGGATGGACTAGGTTATATGGAGACCAATCCACACTACACAGACTATTTGAAGGCCACTCCACATATAGCAGAGGTATGAATTCATTCAACCCATGCAAAACATGATCTGAGCTCAGGCACAGAAATCCACCTGCAACAACCACAGAGCTATCAGTCAGGCAAATGCAGCCTGGGGAAAGCATCATGTGACTGGAATTGGGGCGACTGCATGCACATGGCATGGATGCTTTTATCCACATTGTGTTGTTGACTTCCAAAAAGGAGAAAGGTATGAGGTTGAATCATTGATTTTGACACCTGCTGATGGCACTGCAGACAGTTGAACATGGACTACTATTTTGCAAATGCATTGGGATACAATATGGAAGGGATCACACAAGTGGTTTGCTTCTATGACATTAACTGCTCCTACATGACAAATCTGCAGAAGCATGTGGGTTGAAGTGAGATGATTGATATCCCATCATCACTTTGGATTATCCCTGGAATTGGCATATGGCATGTGCATGGGCACAAGAAGGAATGTTATGCATGGTATGCCCCACTGTTCATCAAGGGGGCCAGATGGGTAGACAGAGAAATCATTGAAACATTGTGGTTTGTCCTTAACATGGCATCCACATCTGCATGCAGGATGACCTCACCACATCACCAAGAACTGCTGGATTTCCAGATGAATGATTCCAACTTCATGAAGATGATTTAGATTGGTTAGTCTGAGGATCCACTTGCAGTGCACTCTCTGACATCCAAGATTAAGTGGATAGCCTATTGCAGAAGCTCAAAGTGGCTTGAGCAGCAGTGCCATTGGCAAGGCCAGCATATATAATGCTAGATGAAGCCTTGACTGCAGAGCAGTGAAACAGCTGGCAAATGCAAGAGATTCATGCACTGCATGATCACATCAATGACCCATCTGTCATGGACATCTTCAAAGTTCAATTAAGGGTGGGTATGGCATCTGCCTTTTTGGATAAATGCAAAATACTGACATATCACAAGAAGCACCAACAGTGCATGCCATTGAACTAGCATTATTGGAGGAACAAGACCCAGCAGAAGCCTACATGGAGCAGCTAGTTGGCTAGCACATGGTTTATGCTTAGAAGAGGCCATAACCTCACTTCACATGGACAGAAAGGACATCAGGGAACAGGCATCAGAATTGAAAAAATTGGCTATGGCATGCTGTGCTGATCACATTGCATCTGAACAATCAGGTTTTATTGTGGATGCCACAATTTACTTGAAGCTGCACCTTGAAGCAGGCTCCAACACTTCCACCAGTGA
Organism: Pisolithus orientalis; assembly: GCF_024613125.1. Lineage (NCBI taxonomy): Eukaryota > Fungi > Basidiomycota > Agaricomycetes > Boletales > Pisolithaceae > Pisolithus > Pisolithus orientalis. The sequence continues at coordinate 40,725 of NW_026260943.1, read as the reverse complement.
ATCTGTACAGCAGACTGCATTTCTTGATGCAAATTCAGAGCAGGATTATGCTTCAGATGATGGTTGGCTGGATGATGTGGGGGATGAGTTGCCTGCTTCAGATGGAACCCTGGCAGGACTGCAGGACAAATTGCCACTTCCATCCACTCTTGGCATTGACACATGTCAAGCTTGAGGGCTTCAAAATCTTGCAGAAATGGAGCTGAAGCTTCACACAGGTCAAGCTAATGATGTGCTACATGGCCTCTGTCTTACATTGGCAGACAAGGCGGCTGTCTTTCATGGGGTGGTGCACACAGCTGAGAGCTATTCTACAAAAACTTGGGCCTGGGATATGATCTGCACTATCAATGTCTCAGTAAAAAAACAGGCCACAATCTATAATCAATGCAGAGATGCCATGGTTGTACTTGGCATGGGTGCAGATATCTTAGGATGTTATCAAGAGCTTCATAAAGAAGACCTGGCTGTGCAGACAGCAGCCTTCTCCCAAAATGCACAGGAGTACCATGGAACCCATCTTCCATGGTTTTGGTCAATTGATGTCCTGTGGGACATGGAATCAAGGAGTTGGATGTCTGAATGTATGTTGAGCTTACTGTTCAACAGTGCTTTAAGGTTGATGAACTTTCTTCAATTAGTGTATCACATTTGTTGGCTGTGAGCAAAATCCATCAAAGATCATTGGGAAGAAGAGAAAGAGCTTGTAATATCAAAATTTCAATGGGCTATAAGGGCCTGAATGGTAGTGAAATTTCTGCTTCCTTATGCAAAACATATACAAATCAAGTCTGTGCAGAGTTCAGCAGACTTCCATGTTGATACCTGGCTGTGGGCACATGGCAATCAACCACCCATACACTATGCTGTTGACTATCACTATGGTCAAGAATTGCCTCATTACCATGGAGGAGGAAGAGGAGGAGGATGACAAAGATTCCAGGTCCAATCTCATTCAGAGGGTGCTAGTCATGCAGCAGGTTCAGAACTATGCAACAGTCACCACTGTACTCGGTATATACCAGGCCACAATCACAACCCTTCAAAGTGCTACCCCAGAACCTTACCACACATCTTCTCTTTCAGGACAGGGATGGGTAGATGAACTGCTTAATGGGCACCCCCAGTGGATCAGAACCAAACTTGGCATTCACAAACACATCTTCCTCAGGCTCATATCTATCCTTCAAGAAGGGCAGCTTCAAGATTCAAGAAACGTCACACTAGAAGAGCAACTGGCAATTTTCCTGTATGCAATGGTTACAGGCTTATCAGCCCAGCACATCAGTGAGTGATTCCAACATTCGACAGACACTATATCATGGTGAGTGTGCAGTCACCTGAATGCATGGAATTTCTGCTAATCATATATTTTACCCAGGTATTTCAAATGAATGCTCCATGCATTCAGCGAGGGTCCAATTTATATGACATATGTCCACCTTCCCAGAGCTGATTCACCAATCCCCAGTTGTATTGCTGCCAATACTAAATTCTATCCTTACTTCAAGGATGCCATAGGCACTCTTGATGGCACACATATTGCATGTGTGCCATCAAAAAGTGAACAGGATCTGATGCACAATTGCGAAGGTTTCTTATCTCAAAATTGTCTCATCACATGCTCATTCAATGGTATTATTACATATGTTCTTGGAGGCTGGGAAGGATCAGCCACTGATGCTATTGTCTACTACAATGTGTGCTTGCAGGACTTCTCAATTCCTGATGGGCACTATTATCTTGCTGATGCAGGATATCCATTGACTCCACAATTACTTGTACCATACCATGGCCAATGTTATCATTTGGCCAAGTGGGGTCGAGCTAACTTACAGTAAGTACTATCATATCCTTATGTACATTTGATTCTCATTCACTCCATACAGGCCAAAGGATAGCAAAGAACTCTTCAACCTTTGCCACACCATGCTTCGAAATGACATTGAGCATAACTTTGGAATCATAAAGTGGCATTTTCACACCCTCATTCTTCTGCCCAAGTATGATATGGCGATCCAATCATGGTTGCCTGTGGCTGCATGCTGCCTCACAATATTATCCACCTCCATGATCCTGATGATGTCAACATGCCAAATCCTGATGCAGTTGATGAAGAAGAAGGGCCACTCCTAGCACCTGAAGAAACTGATGTCAGAGACTTGCAAGACATTCCATTGAATGCTGAGTCATGCAGGCAGATGAATGCCTTGTGTGACATGATTGAAATGCAGATGTGGGAGGACTATCATGCTGAGCTTGTGAGGTGCGGTTGATTCAGCCATTTGTAGTTTTCATATTTTTTGTATTGCATACCCTGTATTCACAACTCTCTCATGAATGTTACCACTCCCAAACATCATGACTCAACCTTTGCATTGTGACTCTCAACTACAGCATTGACTACAGCATAATGGCACAAGTACAGATAGACTACTTATCCCCCCCCCATTCCTGCATATTCTGGAACCTTGCAGCCAACTGCCTCAAGCCTCATCTTGACCCAAAACATTCTGTATGTTGGCAAGTGATCAGTGGCATTCTTGTAACCTGTGACATAGGAAGGTTTCTCTTCAAATAGCATTTGCAAGTGGACCAGGTTTCACTCTGAAAGGTTCTTCTCAAGCTCAAACATCAGCACACAAACTTCATCTAGATCTCAGCTCTTGGATTGGTTGAGAGCAGCAAGTGTCTTGGTGATGTTATCTTGCACACCAGTCATGAGATCCTGCACCACATCTTCAAGGCCAGCTGTCTGTGAGCACTGCTTTCAAGAACCAGAAGAACTTCCCCTGGAAGCTGTTGTGGATGTGGTGTCAAGCTTGGCAGTGGCATCACTTTTCCACTTCTTGCCACAAGATGACAAGCTGGATGAAGGATTGACAGATGTGCTTACTGATGTCATTGCAGAAGATGGTGGCAATGTGGGAATTGACAAAGGGGAGACTGTGGGGTCAGGTAGGAGTATGGGTGGCACACCAGACTGGGCCTGTGAAACACCTGGTGGTAGAGGCATACCCTGAGCATTTACAGTGGGCTGCACCATCTGAGGAGTCAGCATAATTTGACTTTGATCAGGAGACCTAGGTTGATATGGCACAAAGGTAAACTGTAAGGCAGCTTGCATTGGTGGCATGGGGGGAAAATTGGATGGGGTGGATGTGGAAGCCTGTGACCTTTGGGCAGGGGGTCAGGAACAGGTGGCATGGTGTGCATTGGTGCCCCTCACCTTGTCAGGAAGGACAAAGTCTCACATATGATTGAAGTATTTGGAGCCTGTGTTGCAGTACTGGTCAGTATCTGGTCGATTCTAGTGGACAGTCAAGGATTTGCACACCACATGACAAGAAAATCCCAGATGTACCTTGACAATATCATCCATCACGAGTTGCCCTGCCTCAGTTATGACATTAGCACCTTTCACTGCTGAATACACAAGCTCCAACCCCCCTGCCACAGCTGAAGCTGCATAATAATCCTGTTTCAGCTGTTTATGAGATGAGTGATACAGAATGCAAGGATAAATCAATCAATGCACACTTTCCCACTTGTCCTGACAGTTTTTTGCGGTTTTATGGTAGCCATTTGGTTGGACAGGTAACTGAGATACTAAATTGTTAAAGTGCCCTGCTTGAAAGGCCATATGATCACCTGCCTTGGGCCAGATTTCCTCCACAAAATCAAGAAGTATCTCAACATCTGCATGGGGCCATACATCTCACAACTTTGGCTGAGGCTCAGAGCTTGAACTGATTGATGGGGCCTTTCCCTTTGACCCAGAACCCCTACCTTCCATCTTGCCACAAAGTCAAAGTGAGCAGTAGGTCAGGGATGGGGAATGATCTAGCCTGCAATAATGGTCAGTTCATCAAGGTGGCATATCATACTATGCATACATGGGTAACTGTGAGTCATCACCTGATCAGTAGACACTACAGTCGCAGATAGTCTGCAATTATTAACTTGGAAGTCTGCTGAACTCTGCACAGACTTGGTTTGTATATGTTTTGCATAAGGAAGCAGAAATTTTGCTACCATTCAGGCCCTAAGTTTCTTCAGATTTCAAGCAAAAGAATGGCATAAGATACAGATGGGAAGCAGCACTATTGGAGCTCCTGGGGTGCAGTGTTATGCAGCAAGGCAGAGGATGATGTATTTGAGGTTGGCTGAGCATGCTGAATGCAAATGGCAGGCCATGAATGTGACTGATATTCAGTTTGTTCTGGAGAAAGATTTGGTAGTTAAATGTTAGCTTAATGTGAACCTGCAGTTTCCATTCCCCACCCTTGCATTCTGGCCTGTAGCTGATGGGCAGGTCAGTGGGTACTTCGCAGGAGACATCCAGTGGCAAGCTAGCCCATTCATTCACCTTTCACATGTTTTATTTCCATTGTGGATATGTCTGGTATGACATGAGTATGTATACCATTTGTCTTGAAAGGCTCATGCATCTGCAGGCTGAGATGAACAGCAACAAACCATTTTTGGGAAACAGAATACTTATTGCTCACTACAGAGGGTGAATTGGTCACAAGTGACTGGCTGAATGCCCTTGGTTGTATTTCCATCTGTGGTGAAATATTTATCTGCTCATTTGCCAAGCTTCCACCTATCGAAATACATTAACTCCTGCAATAGCAGAATGCAATGTTTTCCCTGAATTGAACCTTGCAAATCTCACAATCTGCTCATTTGCACATGTCCCACCTGTGGGCATACTTTGGATCCTACGTTCACACAATGAGAATATTGCTTTGCATTTGCATCTGATGACTGATTGCTCTCAGCCTTGCATCTCACACAGTCTGCTCATTTTGAAGGGATCCATCTATCAGGATCCATTGAATGCCATGTTAGCAGGTCAAGACAGTCCATATCAACCTTGCATATTGTGCAGGCTGCTCATTTGGAAGGGTTCCGTCTATTGGGATCCACAGAATGCTGTTTTCACAGGCTGACATCTTTCTTGGCATCATTATCCTATTATTAGCCATTATCTTGTTTTGTAACTCTCAAGTGAATGCTGTAAATAGCATAGCCCACTCATTTGCCAGGTGTCTGTCTATTGGGATTCATCAGCAGCTGTATTAGTAGACTCAGATGTGTTGGCCAAATCAGACTATTAATTGCATCTGTGTCAAATGGCAGGTTGCTATCACATATTGCACAGTCTGTTCATTTGCACAGGTTCCATCTATTAGGTTCCATCAGCTCTGGTTTTGGCAGAATGAGACCATCCTGCTATCTCATTTTTTAAGTTTCAAGTTAACAATTCTATGTCACAAAGCCATGCATTCACTAAGCTTCCACCTATCAGGATACATTAGCAGTTGTTTTAGTATAATGAGATTATCCTTTGCAATTCTGTTGGCTGTCTAGCCATTATTGTCTTTTTCTCACTCCTAAATAAAGGTTGAATATATGATGCAGCACAAGTGGTCAATTAAAATGGAAATACAAAATGACATTATATGTACCATGGAGGAGTAAAATGAAAGACAGCCTTGTTCACCCTACTGTCCTATCCACCCTTGTCTCATCTGCCAGAGGCCCTAAGAGATCAATGAGATTGTCACCCAATGCTCATCCATATACCTGAATACACAGAGCCTCCAGCTTGCAAGCCATCCTGTCCAGTGTTTGCATGGTTTCATCCTGTTGTATTTGGAAATCATGCATTTGATCCTCATAGTATTGGTGGTGGGCCTCAGCATTGCAGAGTTGACATTCCAAATCTTTGATTCACTCTTCAATTGTGTTGAACATTTGTGACACCTCAGCAATTGGGGCACAGACAGGTGATGGTGTGTGGGAGTTGCAGTGGTTGTGAGTTGGATGGGTGCTGCTTCTGTCAATGGGTGGGTGTCTGCTTTGAATACAAGGGGTAACCACAATGATTAGCATAAATGTAGAATGATTAAACAAACCTGCTTGCATAGATCCCTCTACCTCCTGCACAATGGATGGGCCAGCCTCGACAATCAAATCTGCTTGTACAGTGGCTGGGATTGGGCAGGAATCCCTGTGTTTGAATGCAGGAATACAAATCTCTAAATAAAATTTGAGTCAGCCTAAATACATGAAATTGTGAACATACTGAGTGAAGATCCCTTGGGGATCATCTCTCCCTAGTTGGAGGGCCCAACCCTGGCATTGATGGCTTTGGAAGCCATTGAAATGTGTCGCTTTGGGGGACATTCCTTTGGGCTTTGGGATTCTTGGGTCTCCATCATTGGGGACAGACTTCAAGCGTGCTTTTTTCCCCTGGCTCATGATGGATTATGTCGAGTTGGAGCAGCAATCCTGCCTTTGGCATGGCTACATCAAATTTTGCGACCATTGCATGGGAAGCAGACTTCCCAGGATTCTTGTAGCATCAGACCTGGCATCTGTGGCACAACTTGCAGGAATGGGGGTCAGGGGAAGGTGTCCTTCTGGCAGCTATGGCAGCACGACTGTATAGTCTGTCTGATGGTGGACAAGGCTTGTGTTTTGATTGACCTTGAGCAGGAACATCTTCATCATCATTGGTTTCCACTGTTGCCTTCCTAGAGTGGGATTGACATCTGGATTGATGGGACATCATTTTCATGGCAGCTTTGCACTTCTGCCTGCCTCGTGCTGGTTCTTCCTCATCATCCTCCTTCTCTGGCACCTCATCTTCACCCTCATTGTCCACCTCCATCCTGTGCAAGCTATCTGCTATCATTTGCTCCACCTCTGCCTCAGTCGCTTTCCATTTTCCTTTGTCACTCATAGGCATTTCAGTCTCTTGAGTGGGTGATGTTGGTGTTGGCACCATGTGGGGCATAGGGAGGCCCAACCAGTGGTAGTTGTATTGACACTCAATGATGTTGAGCCACTTGTGGTTGGTGACATTGGTTTTGGAAGGGGATAGGGTGGTCTTCCACTCAGGCCACAGGTGCTCAATCAAGCCAAGGTCTTCATGCCACTTTAAGAACATGTCAACACCAATGAGGGTCATCAGAATCTCATCCATCCTAGTGATGAGGTTGCATACAGTGTCCTGAATGCATCAGTTAGTGAAAAAAATGTGATGATACTATGATGCACTAGTTCATCATTTATCACCTTGATGGCACCTCTCCACTTTGCAATCTTGTCCACCTTTCCCAGCTTGCTGCTTTCTGCAATATCCTTGAAGTAAATTTGAAGGATGTGGTTGGCTGCAGCATCAAGCTCAGGCAATTTCTTGAAGAGCTTGTGAGACAACAACAACATGTTTCTGATGATGAGACAATGGAGTAGTTTGACAGTGAGAGTGGTGATGGTGATTGGAGAGTGGAAGAGTCAGAGGTTAAAGACAGACAATGAGATATGCAGATGTCGCATTTTTATCCTGCCTATGAATGATTCCCACAGCATGATGGCAATATGGGTACACGTCAATAATCCTGAATGCATATATGCAGCAGAGGCTCAGATAAAAATATGATGTGTTGTTCTGGAATAGCATTGCTGTTTGTTTTGCATGTTTCCCATCTGCTCCAATGGCAGAGCCTGGCTTGCAGCTACATAGACCAGCACCTGAGATTCCAACTAAATAGGCACATCATCCAATGTGAAACACAATTTATAGTGGGAAATTCAGATACTCTATAGTGCAAGAGGTTCCACTTTCTTCATTTCTTGTCTTCCTGGGCCTGTCTTATATTGTGACAGGGGGATAACCCAATTATGGATAGGTCCATCCATTTGTGGTGAGCTATCTATGATATGATGGATTGGCCCATCTGATGCAGTGCCAAGGGTTTGTAATCCTGCAATGGACAGATTGGCCCATCTTATGTTGTAACACTGGGTTTTGTTTTCCCTTATCTGCTGCCTGAGAATACCATGGATGGGCCCATCCTTATGTAGATCCCTTTGATCTCCCTTTCTGCTGCCTGAGAATGCCTTACATGGACTGTCCTTATGTAGATAGCTTGGATCTCCCTTTCTGCTGCCTAAGAACACCATACACAGACTTGTCCTTATGTTGTGACAGGGGTGCATCTTGCTAGATGGGCCCATCCATTTGCTGTGATGATATACATGATACCACTGAAGGGCCTGTCCTTATGTTGTGATGCTATTAGATGATATTACTGATGGGCCCATCCATATGTTGTGACAATATAAACAATACTACTGAAGGGCCCATCCTTATGTTGTGACACTATTAAACAGCATTACTGATGGGCCTGTCTTTATGTTTCCACAGGGTACATCTTACTGGGGCTGGGCCCACCCATATGTTGTGACAATATAAATAATACTACTGAAGGGCCTGTCCATATGTTGTGATGCTATACATGAGATTACTGACAGGCCCATCTTTATGTTTTGTCAGAGGTACATCTTACTGTGGACAGGCCCATCCATATGTTGTGACTCTATTAAATGATATTAGTGACAGGCCTGTCTTTATGTTTCGACAGGGTACATCTTACTGGGGCCAGGCCCACCCATATGTTGTGACAATATAAATAACACTACTGAAGGGCCTGTCTTTATGTCTCATCAGAGGTACATCTTACTGTGGACAGGCCTGTCCATATGTTGCATAATACTACTGATGGGCCTGACCTTATGTTGTGACTCTATTAAATGATACTAGTGATGGGCCCATCTTTATGTTTCAACAGCAGTACATCTTACTGTCAACAGGCCCATCTATATGTTGTGACATTAGGGCCACTCAAAGTTAAATGCAGAAAAAACATGTGAGCAAACTCAAGTGCAGTTGAGTTGTGAGTTTGTGGGCGAATATTTAAGCTCCGACTGGAGATTCAAACTCCGACAAAAAGCGTGCATGCTTATCAACAGAGAGATCTAGCAAGGGATAATGAACTGATAGCAAACAAGATAAACATCCATATTCACATGTACTACTACATACTATTGTTCTCCAATATAACGCGAGGGACCACTGCTTTTGTCGCTGATCTGGTGGGTTGTGATGCCAGGGGAGGGGCAGACAGCTCATACTCCATGGCAGCTATGGACAACATATTAGACGAGAGCAGTCGGAGTTTGAATACTGATATTCTCAGCTGAAAACTCACCACAAACACCCAAGGAATTAGCCGAACCTCTAGCAACTTTGAGGTGTGCTATTATGAAACAACATTACTGATGGGCCCATCTTTATGTTGTGACAGGGATACAGCTTATTATGAATGGGCCTGTCCAGATGTTGTAACACTATAAATGATATTACTCCCAGGCCTGTCCATATGTTGTGACCCTCTCAATGTTATGATAGGTGGGCCCACCTTGATGTTGCAACAGGGGTGTAACCTACCAGGATGGGCCTGTCCATGTCTTACAGAAACTCAGTATACTTAATTGGTCATGGGCCCATCCAAATGTTTCAACATTCTTTCCCACTGTGGGCCCTCCCATATGTTGTGGTAATGCACTTACAGGCCTGTACATATGCATGTGTTGCTCTCACTTTAGTCCCTCAGGCCTGTCCATGTGTACTGGCTAATCTATTTAGGTGGGCCCATCTTGGGGTCTATATAAGTGTTGGTGTTTTGGCACACAGGCTGCCCATGTGTTGTGACTAAATGTGACTACACTATGTGAGCAACAGACAAGCATTCTTCATCACAGATGGAGGAGCATTTTATGTGGCAAGTATGGGCAAGGTCTATTGAGTTTGGGGGCATGGAGTATGCACAAATGAGCATGGGAGTTGATGGGAGTATGAATGATGGTGTCACAGTGCACCACCAGTTGATGGTCATTTGAAGCAACAGAAATCATTTGATGGAGGAGAACCATAGGAGACTCATGCACTGAGCTTGACAGCTCTAGTTTTCATTTTAATTTAGGATGCCATACTCACATCTTCATTGTTATAGGAGGAACAGTTATCTACGATGAACAGTGATTACCATACAAGACTCTACAACCAACTTCGAGCAAAGGATGTGAGGACATATGGTAAAGCAAGTACAATGAACACCATTTGAACTATGGCAACAGTCTTTAGTGGTAGAAGAAGATGCACAATGCATGAGACATATAGTGGCCAGACTGGATGGGCTTGACAGCCCAACTTTTGTTTCTTTTCTTGATACATTTTACTTACAAGAACATTGTTTTATGGCATATGAAGTTTTAGGAGGTATTGGTGGGGCTACCAGGTACAGAATGCCTGCAATACGGAATGCTACAGCAGTATATGAAGAGAAATAACAAGTCGACGAGTCAAAGAAACACAGCATGATCTGATGGCACTACTACAAATGGGGCAAGCAAGCAGGACAAAGTTAATAGGCATTTGACAATAGGATTCAAGTAGTCAAGCAGCATACACAACAACACCAGAGAGATCTAAGTATGGCAGTGCTGGATTTTGACATCAACAGAAGGCATCTCGAAGCAAGGAAGGTCCCTCATCCAGGAGGTGGCCATAGGATCTTGGTTGCTGTGCACGATAGCTCAAGAAGTTTTTGTTAATATGAACTACCTTACTGACAACCCCATTATTCTAGAAGAATTGAACTACAGAAGGTACCTTCAATGAGCCAAGGCCAAGCAAGATGTGCAAGTGACTTTTGAGATGCACTGAGTGGGCTTGGCAGCCTGAAGTTGTGTTTTTGTTTCGAAGCATCCTACTTACAGCTAGGCTATTCTAGATTATCTGAAAAGCTATGGAAGGAGTGCATGCCAGTATTTGTAGTGGAAGATTGCCTAGCAGGTCGACAAGGTTGCATACTACACATTTGAAGTGACATGGATTCATGCACCGAGCCTGAGACTAAGGTACTTGACAAAATCGAAGTGTGGCTGCTGGAATCTGAAGGAAATGAAGGCAGCATGAGTTCACAGGTGCCCTTTTTGGTTGTAATTCAAACATTATCTACTGCAAGGAACAGGTACCCTGGCATGAAGGAAAGGCAATTGATGGGGATGGATGGCTTGAAGCTGTTCATCAGTACTTAGCATCAAGACTTTGTCTGTCCAACTGCGAGGTCGAAGGCCAACAACCAAGATCAAGTGAAGTTAGTGCCAGCACCTGTTGGAGTCGAAAACCTATCTTCGAAGCAGGCTCGATAATCTACAGACTGAAGGTGATGGGTTTTATTTTGGTTTGAACATATACTATGTCAGTATCCTTTGTGTCTAGGGTTGAAAAGGTAGCAAATGAAGATGGACAACTCAAAGTCACTCAGTGACACTTAGTGCAAGGGCTTTGGCCACCAAATGAAGTACCAGACGAGGTACAAGATATCAAGTGCATGTGCATGCAGAGAGTTAGGGTACAAGAATGAGGAGGACAGTATAGAGAAGGTCCTGGCGAGCATGTTGATATATAGTTTTCTTCAAAATGAGTTTTGCTTTGAGCAATGTCACTCAACTGAGTTGCACTAATCCTCAGACAAAAAGGAGTCAAGGCCACATATGAGGATAGTAAATATATGACTGATCAGGAGTCTTTTCCTTAGGTACATATATGTATTCAAAATGCTTCATAGAGAGCTGAAGACTGCACCTCAAAGAGCAGCCACTGCTCTATTCTGCACTCGATTTATTACTCACTTGTTTGCATGCTCAGAGTTACCTCTGTTGTCATTCAGTTCAAGGAACTTGGGGGTTGTGGAGTGATTGAGGGTCAAAGGGGATGTCTGTGAGGAGGACAAGGAGTTTGAGAAGCAGGATGCATGTTCAAGAGGCCAGGTGGTGATTATGGGTGGAAGGAGCTGTATTCAAGGGCAAGGAGTTTTGAGGGTTGAAAGGATCATTCTGCAAGGTTGAGGGAGTTTGAGGATGAAGGGTATATGGTGAAGTTGAAGAGTTTGAGGGGTGAGGATATAGATGCAAGGAGCAAGGGCATTTGTGCAAGGAGAAGAGCAACTGAGGACAGTTGAGTTCTAAACCACCCCTTGGACGTAGGGAACAAGTTTGAGTTCCCTAGGAGAATTTGTCTTGGTCAGAAGAAAATAGGGGTTGGGGGACTTGTGTTTTATTTCTTGCTTTTGTTTTCATGTTTGTACCACTGGACTTGGTGGCAAGCAGCCACATTGCTGACTAAGCATATGTGCTGTGTTTGCATGAGTTCAGTTTACCACAAGCAATTCATGTCAGAGGCCCTCAGTAGTGGGGTGATTTTGTCTCACATTTTGGCAAGTTTTTGAAGTTAGAATTATTACTTTGGGGAGTACCCAAAGGGCCAGGAGGACTGTCAAGAGGTATTGGACAAACAGAGCTAAGTATCCTTTTCAGTTCAGATTTTTTACCTTTTTAATACATGTCTTTTCTCCAGTGAGAACCTCCCTTTTGGGTCGAGCACAAATCTTGCCCATCACTGACAATTACTAATTCTAGGTAACATCTATTACCTATTCCTACACCACATGCCCAGATCAAGGGGGTTTTGACTGGATTTGTGTCATTCATTCCATATTTTTGTAGTAGTCCCTCTATGTAGTGTGCCTGGCTGAGGGTAATTGTTCCACTGATGTGATCTCAATCCCAACTAGCATGCTTAGGTCTCCACAGTCTGTTACCTTGAACATATTTTGTAGTTGTGTTTTTAGTTCAGTCACAAGTTCAGCAGTGTTGGGGACGAGTACAAGGTCATCTACCCATACTGTGATGATCTCAATCATAGTTGGGGTTTTCCTTATGTATACACAGGGATCAGAGTGGAGGCAAGCAAAACTGATGGTCTGTAATTGGCCATTCAGCTCTTCATTCCACTCTTGTCTGGATTGCTTCAGTCCATATAATGTTTTAATTAATTTACATAGGTGTCTTGTTTCATCATCAAAACCCTCAGGCTGCTCCATATATATTTCTTCTTTTAGTTTGCCATTGAAATATGCACCCTTCACATCCATCTGTTGGATTTCCCAGTTTTGGGTGTTGGCCAGTGATAAGATAAGGTGTATTGTTTCTAATCTAATGACCAGGGAATAGGTATCATTGTAATCCATTCCCAGGACCTGGGAATACCCCCTAGTGACTAATCTCACCTTATATTTTTGGAGTACCCCATCCCTGTTGTATTTTTGTGTAAATACCCATTTATTTGACATGGGCTTGTGCCCTTCAGGTGGATCTACTAATATCCATGTCCCTTTTTCACACAATTGTTGTAGTTTGGCTTCTATGGCTTTCTGCCATTCTGGCCACTCAGGTGAGGCTTTAGCCTCTTGTAGTGTTTTGGGATCCCCTTCTCCCAGTGTACTTTCATTGAATGCCAAGTACACTCACTCTGCTGATGAGAGTTCATGGTTATCCAATGTTTGATCATTGTTTAGTAATTTGTCCAAATTGGGTAATGGATCATTCAATACATTGTAGTCATGTGATGCCCAGGTCCTTTTGCTTTGCCTCATGGGCTCATCATGTGACTCTGTTTGTTTCCATTTTGGTGCTGTCTTATCACTGACAGTTCTTTCTTCCTTGCCTCCAGTGTCTCCCCCTGCAGGTGGCAGGTTTCAAGGTGTCTCACTCTCTGGATGAAATTTGTAATTTCTCAAGGTGCATATTTGTCTCATGTGTGTATCAAGATACTGAATGGCATGCAGGCCATCTAGGAAGCCCATGAATGAGTATGTGTGTGATCTCATGTCTAGTTTGGAGATCACCTGGTGTTCATTGAGGATCCATATGCATGTCCAAAATTCTTGCAAGTGCAATATGTCAGGCTCTTGCCCATGCCATCCCTTGTAGGGTGTTCTCCTACAGGTGCATGTCCATGTGTTTTTGTACATAGACCACATGGTTTATAGCATTGCACCATAGAAACTTTGGCAGGTTCTTCACCAGTAACATGGCCCTTCCTAACTCTGCTACAGTGCAGTTGAATCACTCAGCCACACCATTTTGTGATGGTGAATATATTGCTGTGGGTTCCAATAGTATTCCCTTTTCCTTGCACCATGTTATGAGTGCATTATTGATGTATTCAGTTCCATTGTTGCATCTGATTCTCTTAGGGGATATTTCTCTTTGTCTTTCCATCATCAACATGTATTCTTTGACATGTTCCATGGCTTCCCCTTTGTGTTTGATGTAGTAGACTGTAGCATATCTTGTCACATCATCTATAAATGATATGTAGTATCAGTAACCTTGTATGGATGTCATATGTGACAGCCCCCATATGTCCATATGAGTTAATTCTCCTGGCGCCAAGGCTCAGTGTACTGCCTTGGATGGGGGAGGTTTGCATGTCTGTTTAGTGGCAGTGCATGCTTTACAATTGAAATCAGGTGAGTTTGGATTGACTTCAAACCCTTTTACTACCTTCTTATGGAACAGGTGGCACAGTCCACTTATCCTGATATGGCCAAAGCATTTATGCCATGTCTTCCATGAGGTTGTTTTGTTTGTGAGGCTGGTTTGCTCACACCTCATAGGTATTGTAAGTTGTAGTTCATATACATGGTTTTTCTGCTTTCCCAGTGTGATGATATCCCCTGAGGAATTGTGCAACTTGATCTGGCCTCCTCCACTGATGGAGCAGCCACCTTGTGCATCTAAGTGGCCAATTGAAAATAGATTATTAGGTGATGACAGCATGTGTAACACATTGCATAGTTGACAGTGACTGTCTGGTCACCTATTTGACTATTCACCATGACTGTGCCACATCCAGGAATGGCAGCTGGCTTGGTACCTATCCCAGAGACTGTTTTGTCTGGTAGTACCTTGTAGGTAGTGAATGCTTTGTGATGAGTGCAGATATGTGATGTTGTTGCACTATCAGCCAACCACATGTATGCAGAACAAGTCTCTGATTTGGGGGACTTTGTATCTACACTTTCAGTAGAGGAAAATGCTACATCATCTTTGGAGTCCATATTCTCCACTGCACAATGTGCCTTTTCTGATCATCTGGAGTGTTTACTAGATTGCTTCCTATCCTGATCTCTATCTTGGTCTCTAGATCTCTGTCTCCACCATTTATCTTTGTTATCTGGGTTGGTACAACACTCTTGAGTGGTGGCCAAACTGTCAGCAGTATCTGCATTTGGGTTTATTCTTGAAGTGGCACTTGGAGGTTTTGTGATTGGTATGACTGCATATGTTACATGGGCCCAGGTGATCAGCCTTATGTTTATTGCTTCCACTGCTCTTGGCATAGTACCCAGTCTCTCCACCTTCACACTTGTGGTGTTCCCACTTGGTGCAGAGTAATGATATTATCTCTTGCATGGATATCTTTGTTGTTTGTGAGTGCAACCCTCTGAGGAAGCCAGAGGTATAGCTATCCCACAAGGTAGGGAGTGACAACAACAGCATGGCCTGGAACTGGGGGTCAGGCATGATGTCACCCATTTCATACAGCTGGTTCTGCAAGTTGTGTAATCTAGTGATATGATCAGGGAGGTCCATGACCTCCTGCACCTTGAGGCAAAAGATCTCACACCTAATAGCAGCAATGGACTGCTGGCCCTGGGTGTCATGTACCACATGTAGATTATGCCACAATGTGGCACTAGTCTCTGTCTCTGATTGGGCATGGACAGTCTGATCGTTAGTGAGGTTTGTCATAAGTGACATGTATGCATGTTTGTCACATTTACACCAGGCATTCAATTTGTCTGGGACAGCTGTGGTGTGGGCACATGTGTCCCCTATGTTTATTTGCTTACAGCATACAAGCTTACATAATAATTCTTCACACTTAGGCAGTTAGTTTTTCCTCATGCACCTCAGTCTTCTTACCACAGAAGCCTCAGGTATGTTTACTATATTAACCCTACAGCTACCTTACTGATATACTACCACAGACCTTCTTTATAGGTTAGCTTGTTAATATTTTAGTCTTCTTACCACAGAAGCCTGAGACCTTCTTTATAGTCTTAATTTCAGCCTCCCCTTAAGAGGTTATGAGCCCTGCACAGCTCTAACCTTACAGTATCAACAAACTCAAAAGTGGTACCACCAAATAACTTATGGACATGTCATCTGGAGTGTCAGTGTCAACATCCCAGCAACCAGGCCCATTGACAAGCATGAACACAACAGTTTCCACATCTACTAGTGCTAGGGTTACCCAAGGCTTGAGCTGACTCTACAATATAACACCCCTCACAGATGATGGAGCAAATTATCAAATGTGGAAGTTTTGAATGCAGAAAGTCCTAGGTATATGAGGCCTCTGGAACATAGTTGCTGGCACAGAGAAGAAAGCTGCAGATGTGAACATGAACCCAGACCAATATGAGGAATGGCAAATCAAAGACAAGGAAGCATGTGCACAGATTACCCTAACACTCAAGGATGAGCCTCTTAGCAGTGTTCTGTATGCAAGTACTGCAGCAGAGACCTGGACCAAGCTCAGTGAACAGTATGAAGGAAAGGGAAAGCAATCCATAGCCTACCTTATAGGAGAACTGTTTTGGAGCACACTTGCTGATGATCAGCCTATGGAAACACAGCTAAATGCTATGCAGCAAAAAGCCCACATCCTCTTGTCACTTGGTCAACCCCTCAATGACTCACTGGTAGTGATCACAATGGTGATATCTCTCCTGCAGTCATACTCCACACTCTGGACAATCCTTATGTTGTCAAAGGCAACAGACAGGAAGAAAAAGAAGAAGTGTAACTATGCCCCCTGTGGCAAAACTGGACATATGGAGGATGAATGCTACAAAAAGAAGGCAGATGAAGCAGCCAATGCTGCACAAGGGATCAAGGAGAAAATGGAGTTAACAGCCAAGGTTGCAACTGTTGCAGAAGAGGATAACAGACCTCTTTGCCTATTTGTGGTATGCACATGCCCTGAGACCAGTGCATCAGAGTGGGTAGTTGACTCTGGTGCCTCAGCACACATGTGCTGCCAATGCTTGTGGTTTGCAACATTCAGCAAACTGTCACCCTTGCAGCCAGTGATTGTTGGTGATGGCAGAACCATACAAGCTATTGGGAAAGGGAGATTTGAAGTCTCCATGCATCTTGAGGATGGCTGTACCAGCAGGACAATCCTCAAAGACATCTACTATGTTCTGGACTTGGACACAAACCTTGTGTCAGTGCCTGCACTAGCCTGAAAGGGACTTCTAGTCACCTTTGGAGAGCAGGAGTGTAGGGTGCACATCAATGGCAAGGTTGTAGCTCTGGCTACTACATGAAAGTCCCTCTACATACTTGAAGCAAGCATCATATCTGGCAGTCATTCTGCATACATTGTCAGTATGCCTGATGCATGGAACCCAAATGAACCTTTCACCACTCTCACCTCATGCACAATGATGTCTAAGGCTACACTTACCACCTGGCATCATCAACTTGGACATGCAAACATCAGAAACATCATAAGACTATCTGAGAGTGGCATGGTGTCTGGGATGGAGCTGACAGGACTGAAGGAGCACAACATGACTTCATGCAAGGACTGCCATGATGGAAAACAACATTGGGAACCTATTCCATCAAAGTCAGCTGTAGAAAGCCCAAGTGTACTGTACAGAACTTACACAGATATGTGCAGACCTATGGAGACTGCAGGACAATCTGGCCATTGGTACTTCATAACATTCATTGATGGACACTCACATCACCTGGTGGTTAAATTAATCAAGACAAAGGACAAAGTCTTTGGACTAACCAAGGAATATTTTGCTAGAGCTGAAGTGGAGACTGGACATCACCCTAACTATCTTCAAAGCAATGGTGGTGGAGAATATAGCTCAAACATATTTAAAGCCTATCTGAAGTCAAAAGGCATACATCATGAGAAGACAAATGCCTACACACCACAGGAAAATGGCATAGCAGAACAGATGAACCAAACACTCATTGAGTCCATGCAAGCTATGCTCAGTGATGCCAGTCTACCCAACAAATATTGGGGGATGCCATACTGCACACAGCACACATAATAAATAGACTACTGACTAAAGTGCTCAAGCAAAGCATTACCCCCTATGAGGCATACACTGGAAACAAGCTGTCAGTTGCTCATCTTTGAATTTTTGGATGCACAGCACATGTCCACATTCTGGAAGAGAAGCATCAAAAGCTAGATGTTAAGTCCCTTGAGTGCACACTCTTGGGATACTCAGAGAATAAAAAGGTGTACCTGTGCACACATCAGTCAACTGGGCAAATTGTCAAAACACATGATGCCATCTTTGATGAAGGGGACAGTGTAGACATGTCTTGAGTCCAGATAGACATGGTAACTAGGGAAACAAGGCATATAACACCTGCAGCTCATGCACAAGGGATGCAAGGGGAGATTGACCTACCAGAGAGCAAAACAACCTCAGATGAACCTGGAAATGAATCAGATGGTGGTGATGGTGAAGGACACACCTGGGGCAGTCAAAACGATGAGACAGCAGCTGATGATGGCTCACAGGTCCCTGACAATCACAGCTGCTTGATGTTCAAGCCTAAAACTGATATTAAAACAGAGAAAAGCATTAGTGGGTCAAACCATGAGCAGAATGATGAAGTATGGACTTCAGAACATTGACACCAAGCGCCATCTGTGGCTGCCCATCGCTCTGGCTTGATGCCTGGGCCTCCTGGTCCTTATCCAATCCCTATCCCCCCTCTGGGACTTCAAAGGTCATCCCAAGCCAGAAAAATGCCTATTCAAGACAACAATCAATGCTATTTCATCAATGCATATCAAAAACATAGCTTACTGTCTGTGGAGGATGCAGGGGCAGAGGGTGAGGGTGCTGAGACAGAGGCAAGCATGTGAGAAGGTGTGGCAATGGTGAGGCAGAGTGGTGATGACCCAGAAAGGGAAGAAGTTACCACATACCAAACAAGCACAATCTGTGACAACAAGCCTACAATGTTCACAGAGGCAATGTGTCACACTGATGCTGACCACTGGTGTGCAGTGATGGCTGATGAATTTGCAACATTTTGCACTATAGGATTGTACAAGGAGGTACCATGCCCACCTGACAGGAAGATTATAGATTCAAAGTGGGTCTACAAGATAAAGAAAGGCCCTACAGGCAACATTGATAAGTACAAAGCCTAACTGGTTGCAAAGGCATTCACACAGGTCCATGGAATTGATTATATGGAGACATTCACACTCACAGCTAAGTTTTCTACCATCAGAACCCTACTCACCCTCACTGCTAAGTATGATCTGGAGATCCACCAGATGGATGTAAAGTCTGCCTTTCTCAATGGCAAACTCAATGAGGAAATATACCTCCATCCTCCCCCTGGCTTCTGAGACTTGAGCAGCATCATTTGGCACCTCTATCATGTGCTCTACAGACCGAAACAGGCTCTGAAAGCTTGGTACAATCAACTACAAGAAGTCTCTCTCAGATTCACATGCAGTGATGCTGACCACAGTCTTTTCTACAAAGATGAAAATGGCATTTTAATTATAGTTGCTGTCTATGTCAACAACAAACTGATCCTCTCGAAGAGCTGTGAGGCCATTGATTTCCTCAAAGTCCAATTATCAGCCAAGTACAACCTCTCTGACTTAGGTGAGGCTCAGTGGATCCTCAGTATGGAGATTATATGAGATCATGACAAGGGAACCATAGAATTGTCTCAGTGTTGCTATATAGAGCTCATTCTCGAGCGTATGGGCATGCAGGATGGCTGTGCAGTGTCCACACCCATTGAGCAGAACTTAAAATTAGAGAAACTTGATGCTCCTGCCTATGACCTACATGTGTATCAAAGTGCTCTTGGAGCATTGATGTACACTATGCTGGCTACCCAGCCAGATCTCACATTTGCTGTGGGTGTGCTTGGCAGGCATGTGGCTACCCCTGGTGACCAACACTGGACCACACTCAAATGAGTTTACAGATACCTCTGAAAAACTGTTGATGTGCATTTACAGTACACAAGAGACTCTGTGAGCTCTCTTGTAGGCTACACTGATGCTGACTGGGCTGCAGATGTAAATGACCACCATTCTGTAACTGGCTATGTCTTTACTCTGTCGAGTGGAGCAGGTAGCTGGTCATCCAAGAAACAGACCTCCATTGCTTTGTCTAGCACAGAAGCTGAGTACATGGCAGTCTCAGCAGCTGCAAAAGAGATACTTTGGCTACAAATGCTACTACATGAACTAGATATGGGTATGGTCACAAAGCCCACTTCTCTCCTAGTCAACAATTGGTCCACAATAGCCCTGACAAGCAATGCAATGTTCCATGACTGCATGAAGCACATAGCTATTCATCACCATTTTATCCATGAGAAGGTTGAAGATGGAGAAATGGATGTCAAGTACATTTCTATGAACAAGCAGATCACTGATGTTCTCACCAAGGGACTGTCATGTGAGAAGCATGAACACTTTTCTCTTGGTATGGGAATTATTTTCTAAAGACTTGCTACACTGAGGGGGTGTGTTGGAACATGTGTCCCCTATGTTTATTTGCTTACAGCATACAAGCTTACATAACAATTCTTCGCACTTAGACAGTTAGTTTTTCCTCATGCACCTCAGTCTTCTTACCACAGAAACCTGAGACCTTCTTTATAGTCTTAATTTTGGCCTCCTCTTAAGATGTGGGTCATCCCCTGTCACCATCTCATACAGATCTTGGAGCCAAAGTACAGTGGTGATCTTCTTTTTCCATGCTGCCCAGTTATTAGAGGTGAGCTTCTCTATCTTGACTATCTCTATCTCTCCCCCTTGTCCTCTCTCTCTAGACCTGGCTCACCCTTTCCCCTTTGACAATGCTGTCACCAATGTCAAGGACCCATCAATGACTGGGCTCAACCTTGCCAGTTGTGATGAGGGCCCTGCAACTGTGGGCAAACCTATAGGTGAGTTCAATGTTACCTGTGGTGTCCTTGGGGCACCAGCTGATGCTGTTGGTGCTGTGGGTGAAGACCATGTTGGCTTGTTGGTCTGTGCATTAGGGGGTTCTTCCCCCTCAGGCATTGTGCCTCATGAATTGGCTGGTGCCCTTGCTCTCAACATCTCTCTTCTCCCCCTTCTGACAGATAAGCAGGTGGATCTTCTTGGTGCTATGTTGGTGGCTTGGTGATGAGGTCAGTTATGAGCAGTTGGGGCTCATAACCTGATGGAGATGATGTGTGCACAGAGGCTGACATGGTAACCACCAGATACATATGTGTGTATGGATGGTAGGCTTAAAACTCAGTGTGCTCAGGCAGGAATGTGGGTTGATGAGGTGACATTCTTGTCTCATGAGGATTCTTTCCCCTGTGGCAGCTACCTTATATCCACATCATGCATTTGATATCTCATCTGTTGGGGCATGTCCACCCCCACTCCTGCCTTTGTATTTTCACTTTACTTATCCCCTTCTTGGGGTTATGACATATATCCTGCGCCCACTGTGCATCATTGTTTCCTTCTTTGGGTGTGACAGCAGATTGGTACTCCTACACTATTTCACTTTCCCAGTATTCCCCCCTGCAGGTATGGACCTGGGGATGTTTTAAGGGCTTCTTCTGAGTATTCCAGACCTTTCTAGATAGTTACATTGGCAATACATACCCTGGAACTTGACAAAACTCCTAAATACCAGAAGGAGGAGATTATGACATAACACCTCAAGGAGTCCACTTGATGTAATGAGGAATTGGTATGTTATAGGTACAGAGGCCCCCTCCAAGGGGGTGCCTTTTTTGAGTGCCCATGTCAGGTGTATCAGAAATGCAGACACTTCTTTGTTTAAGCCTGACATCCTTTCCAGCTATTGTGGGACCCTTGGATACTTGATAGCAGGTCTAATTATGTGCCAATATACTCAGTGGAACTACTATACCATGTACAATTACAATCTTAGCACCAGAATGCCTAGGAATTTTCCAGCTGAGATTGTGTCACTGTACCTGAAGTACCCCATAACAGCTTATGAGTTTTGAATATGTTGCAGGCACACATGGCACCTTGAAGAGGACACAGTGGCCACACCACACAACGAAACAAAACACATCTTTTGCGGTTCATTCTGAGCAGAACCCGGTGCCCCACCAGCAAAAAAAGAGTGCAAGTCCTTACCAGCTTGTTTCATCGTGCTCCACTTGGGCGGCATCGCTGTGGCCGTGAGCAAGTAGCGGAAATATCACTGTCACGTCATGTCACACCGTGTATGTCACGCTGTCACATCGCGTCCTCTCCTTTATGAGAGTCCTGACATTGGCAGAGGCGGCAACGCCGACACCGGCGACTGCGACGAACACGGCAACGACGGGGATGACCGGCACGACAAAGACAGCCCGGGCCGATTGTTTCCCGACAGTGACCCTGGACACGGAGAGGGTCACTCACGACCTCGCTGCAAGACTCGCAACAACTTTCCTTGCCCACGTCCTCTTCCTCAAAAATCAAATACCCTTGTCAGTTCCATTCAAACCTACTGACAAACAGGGCTCATATCTAGTTACAGCCCTCTCGCTCAACTGGTACGCATGCCAGACAAAGACGTGAGTTCCCCCTCGTTCAGCTTCACCTAAAGTTAAGTGGCAAGCACACCACACGCACAGACGCGTTCTCGAGCTGCGACAAGACGACAGCAACTCCTTAATTTATTCGACACCTTCACCTCGCATCTGTACACCACATTCGTCGCCTTGTCGACATCTCTTGCCCTTCGACGCAAAGCATGTCATGTAGATACAGCCGAGATAGCAAGAAAAACAGATGTCGATAAAGTATTCCTAACCATCGTATTAGGTCCCACGATTGGCACTCCAACATCTTGCCTGATTATGGGGGTTAAGAGACGACGTCGCCCGCCCCCCTACGTCAGCAAAGACAGTCTAGTGCTCTCACATGGAGCACGACGACGAGTCAGAGGCATCCGACAACCATGAGTCGGAAGGAGAAAAATGTAGAGACAGACCACTCTACCGAATCTCCGTACGAGGCTGACGAGGAAAGTACAGAGGACCAACCCTCTTCGGAAGATGGAGACGAAGACAGCGCAAGTGAAGAACAACCACCACCCCCACCACTAGTGCCACCCCTAGAACATGCGACTCTCCCCCGATGCCATGAAGAGCCCGACGATACCCTCCTCCGTACAGCCGAACGTCTCCTCTCGTTCACCCTTGCGAGGGCATGCGCAGAGGATGTCCAAGGTCAAGGCATTGCTGCTAAACTGCGTATGTTTCTTTCTCACCTCGTTCGAGTTACTCATCCCATGTACTGATTTATTCCATGTGCACAGCACCCACTAACATTCATACCCTCATTCGCGCACCTCGTCGATTCGCACATCCTGCATGGATACCCCGTCAACCGTTTTCGCCGGCTTTGGATGGTTTCTTGGACGCATTTTTGGATACGTCTGCGGACAGTAAGGAACCGAAAACCCCTCCGACAACCACCGGAACGACGGCGGGAAAGCAACGAGACCGGAAGGGAAATGTCTGGGTCGAGGGTATTTGGGCTCGAGCACGTGGGTCGGGGAGCGAATACCAGCCGAGAGCGCCGGGCGGTGTGAAGGGGATTGAGTCGGAAGGTCAATCAGCGACCGATAGAGAAGATGCAGATGCGGACGTCGATGAACAAGACGAGTTGATCTGGTGGGGTTGGGATGGAAAACTGACAGGGTTTACAGATTGGTGGAGTCAACTCCGTTCTTTGCTTTCCCTCTTTACGATGCATAGTTTTGCGCTGTCCTTGCCGCACTCGAGTAGCATTCACCATACATGCACGCATTGCCTACGAACATGAGTGTGTGGCGGTCACCACTACTCTTAGGAATCACCATCGTCCTAGGTAAGTCACGATTCTTATCACCTGGGTCCAGTTGAATCTCGGATGGCCGGCGAGCAGATGTTGTTAGATTCTCCAATCGAGAGATGACAACATTGGTAACGTGGGTACCTCAGCCTAGACTGGCCGAACATGTTTCTAGTACACGTTTGAGGGCGACATCCCCCTGACAGGGATAATATGTTCTCGATATTGGTCCCCGTAGATACATCCCCTGCATCACACTGACTCGCCACATTTTCCTTGTTGTACGAGTTGACGTGTTTGAAATTCACGGTTGTGGCCCCCGATATAGTCCTTCCTATTGCAGGTCCCCAGCATAAGCTTCAGAATCACTACCTGTAACTTCGCAGACATTTCAAGTATTTACCTTGAGGGCTAGTTCTATTATTTAGTAGCTCTTCTTGATCGTCAAGATTGTAGGCGTCACACTTGTCTTCCGTGGCATACATGCTGCACAACTGTCCCTCCTAGCCTAGTCCGTGTAAATTTATCGCATTGGCACGCGTCCCTTCTGGCTACATTGGCCGACGTCTTATACGTTGTACCCGTGGCAAGACATGCTTTCTGATGGGATCGAGCCGTTATTCTAGCCCGCTGCGTGCAATAATAGCGGCCCTAAGTAACTTCCTATCGCATACATCTATCAGCAAGATCTCCTCGGATGGCACTACATACAGCAGTGATGCGGGCCGCTGGGCATTGGCCTCGAGGCTGCAAAGCAATGCTTCTGTGAGTACAATTTCACAAGCCCTGAAGATCGGAACCTGTCCTGTTGAGTCACGACATGCACACAGAAAAAGAACTAGAATGCATGTACATAAGACTGACCCCGGTGAACCCTCCCGTTCTTTTTTTGGTTTCGTTCCTCGAACGTCGGCCTGCAGACAAGGGTATAATATAAAAGTATGAGATTGGTAAGAGCTCAACTGAGTTACCATGGATGTACAGTCGATCAGTCGATCGATCACCGCATGGCCTACTTACGGACACGGTGCAGCTGTATCGAAGGGCAGGTTGCACGAGTCGCACTCAGAATTACTTACCAGGGTCGATTTTGCGGTGTATTACATGTACCCTTCTATTATGTAATCACATTCGATCCACACGCGTCCTGTCTTTCGGACGTGTCGGTAGACTGTAGGTTTATGGGCAAACTTGACTGTTTCTCTCCGCGCAGGCCAGCTCCTTCCGATATCAAACAGTATAAAGTCGATCCCTCTCAAGACACGGTCATGCCCACCTTAATACACCACCTCTTTTTGAGACTCCTCACCAGTCTTGGAATGGCTTCACAATTCCGAACTCCAGTGGATGGTCTATTCGAAGATCAGATGTCCCACTTCACCACCAGCTGGTGGGAGCGTGTTATTCGAGGAGACGATAACGCAGCACGATGTTACGTTGAGAAGGTCTGCTGGCACAAGCAATCTTCTACTGTGCAACATGAGTTCCTTCAATTCGATATACTGTCTATGGATGGACGCTACAAGTCAACCGTCGTAGCTGAGCGGGGAAAAGATCGTACCAATTCAGATAGAAGTACCTCTGCCATTCTGTGTCCATTTAAATCACTGACGACAATATGGATGCGCAGCGCGAGAATTTGCCACGCGCTCTCCCCCTACAGACACTACCGTTACTGCGAACCATCCCACTGTCACGGACCCCACTGCTACTGAAAACTTCCCAGCGGTTGTGATCCCCGCCTCTTCTGCGAATGTTGCCCCTTCTGCGGACTCCACAGCACCAGGTCACAACGGTAACATTTTGTCTTCATTAGGTTCAAGTAAACCATCCATTGAAGCGGATGACACCGTGTATTCCGCGGCGTTCGGCAGTCCAGGTGCCATTAAATTGGCCGTGAAGTGTACCGCCGCAATTTGTCTTCGTACGCTGACGTTCCCCAAAGGCAGTGTTCGACCATCTGCCCATGAATTGTCGACGCTGCTCGCTGTGACATCGAATCACATACTGGTATACAATTTGATTGAAAGCCAGTGTTACTGGTTCTCCGAGACGGTTTTTAAGGCACTCAAGTGCCTATTTCCGCACGCGAGAGAAGATATCCAGTCGGATCGAGCGGGGAGATGGCGTGGTGTGGCGATACCAACTGCTGAGAGTGTAGACGCGGTGTGTGCTGAATATCGTGCAAAAAACACTTGTTTGCTGGAGGAAGCTGAACGAAAACGACGAACTGGGCAGCAGGTACATAGGTGTTCTCTTTTTCTATGCAAACCTGATATGAATCCAAATGCAGATTGTGGAAGAGCGTGATCAGGCTTTGGCAGAGCGAGATGCTATGGCAGAAGCTTTGGCAGAAGCTTTGGCGGAGCGGGATCGGGCTATGACGGAAGCTCTAGCGAAGCAAGCACAATTGGAGGCGCAACTTAGTCGGATGAGGGAAGGCTTCAGGGAATGAGTGCATTGGATCAGACATTGCCGTGGCCTGTTTTGGTACTTGGCAGATTATGTTGATCCGAAATTCGACTCGACTGCATATGTAGTTACAATTCAACCTTATTGCAGGACGTGGTGAGAGACGTAAATGAGAACTTTGAGTCGTGAGTCTGAGTTTCACTTGTATGTAACTATCCCATTGGTAGGCACGAGTGGCGAGATAGATTCATATTAACATGGCAGGAAGGGCCTGAATCAGGCGGGGTTGTCCTCGACGCCCTCCCAGCAGTTCGCCGGCCCCAAGTCCTTCACCGTCCACACATTCCCTGGTCCAGCCACCCCTCGGCGAGTCGAGTGGCACCCCATGAAAAGTTCGAGTCGTCGTTCATGGAGTTGCAATTCAGAAAAATCCCACAGATCTTCTCAGAAGAGAACTACAACTTCGCAAACCGTAATCTGGAATGAGAGCGCGCCCTAGGACGTCCTTCGACACGAACGAAGCGCGAGATGGGTTGCTCCCGGGCACATAAGTTGCCATATAGCATCAGGAAATCCACAAAATACTAATTCTACTATTGACATACTATTTACAACTCTTTCCAACTATTCTCACTTTTCTTACTCATCACACTATTTTTTATTGAAGTCAAAAATTCAAAAAAGTTACAAGGGTGCATGGTGCTATCTGTTAGGGTATGCTGGGTGGGTGTGTATGAGCAGAATAATTAGACAATGAATATACATATACCAAGTAGCACATGCGTAGGTGAACATGAGTGTGGGTGTGCACACAGAGGCTTCAAGCAGCGAAGATGAGGCGCTGCTGGTCCGGGGGAATGCTGTGCGGCATGTCAGTGGGCGAAACTTTTTTGAGGTACTCGTTGTGATTACAAATCACTGGATTTGTAATCACAACACTTTTGTCACAAATTTCCTAGATCCGTGACAAGTCATTAGCATACCTTAATAGGAGCGGATTTCCCACGCTGCCTTCTAATGACTTGTAATGCCACCCACTTTCCATGAACATGCAGTTGAAATCATGTGTCATCTCATGATTATGACTTTGATAACTCATTATTTTACCTAATCATGGTATTAGGGCCACTCAAAGTCTGAGGAGGTTTGCATGTTTCTCATGTATTCCCATGGTGGGGAGACCTGCACAGCTGGTGGCACACGAACCCTGTGTACAACAGCATGTGGAGTGGTACTGATAGTGGCCAAAATTTTGCTGCCTGTGCAGTTGGGCTCTTCAAATTTCAGATGAACCCTCACACCATTTCAGATGGCCTTCCTGTACCTGGCTCTCCAGTACCATTGGAATTGGAAGAGGGCAAAATAGGGGAGAGTTCTAACTTAATCTTTGCAGACAATTCTCTGGCAATGACTGTAGACTACATTGGCAAGCCTCCCATCCCATCACCTTCCTCTGCTGTTGCTCATTCATCATTGTTCCCCTTGTTCAATCAACAGTTGTTGCCTGCTGTCCTGTCTCCTCCCCCAATCCTTTCTGATTCATCATCACATGCCACCCCCCCATTCAGATCTGAATGGCCATCACTTGCTATCCCTTTGCCCCCCCTATTTGGAAACCGACTCAGTGTTCCATCTGTCCCCCCTTTTGTCTCTGACAGGGGGGATCTTTCATCATTTGCTCTCCCATCGCCCCCACTGTTTGGAATTAAACATCCATTGCTTGGCATTCCATCTCCCCCTGCTCTCATCACTGACAAGGGGGATCCCATCAGTCTGAATGATGACCCCATCCCCTTCGTGTCCTGCTGCCCAAACATTCAGCCAATGCACCCATCTCTCGAGTGCAACTCCTCTCTTCTGAAACCCAGGTCGGCTTCCACTCCAAACATGGATGAGTCATCTGACTTGGACATGTTGTCATCAAATCTTTTTTCAGGGCTTCATATGTCTTCATCCTCCACTGTGCCATCTGATGATAGCAACTGCAAGCTGTCATCATCCAAGCTGTCCTGTAAGTGGTAAGTGTGGGTATGAGGCCCCTGCTGACCAGCTCTCAGCAAGCCTCACTTCAATGCCAATGTTGTTTATTCAGCAATTTTGACAGGCACAGCAAGATTGGTTGGAGCACAAGCACTCCCAAATGGACTTTGACTACTGGAAGGTGAAGGAGAGGAAGTCTGCTCATGTGGAGGATCAGGAGCACCAGTTGCAAATACAATGCAAGCTGCATGTGCATGAGCAAGCAATGGTGGCTCAGGAGGTTGAGAAGATGAAGCTTGTGGTTCAGCTGGAGCAGCTTTGTGTTCAGAATCTCACATTGCAGAAAGGCATTGCAGGTGGTGAGGACCAAGGTACTTCATCTGATAGTCAGAATATTCACTTCACCTTCTGAATACAGTACATGGTCATTGTCTCATGATCATCTAGCATCCTAGCATTCCCCCCCCTATATACAGTTGCCTTGCCCCCCCCCCTAGTATATACTAAATATGAATGAATGTTGTGAACCTGTCTGTGTCATACTTGCCCAGAACAAAGTCCCAGAGCACCAGAACAAAGTAAAGTAAAAACAAAATATATTTACAAGCTCAAGAATGTGTTACACCTCTAAGTGCTGAAGTAACATGATAAGAAGTGCATCCCTAAATATTTTCCCCTCTGATCCGATGTAGTTTCCCTGACCACCTACATCCTCACCTGCATCCTCACCTTCCTCATCCTCATCAGAGGGAGGAAATGCCCCAGCAAACTCTTCAGCTGATGATGCCAAACCAAGGTCCTCCTCAATTTCTATGATCATGTTATGGAGAACCAGACAACTTTGCACCCATGCATTACAATACTCCAAGTCTTCTGGAGTCTGTATTTGGATTTGAAGCTCTTGTAGGGATTGGAAGTGCCCTTTAAGGGAGCCATAAAGATGTTTAGATTGAACACATATCTTGCCATGACAGATGAGTATGGACTAAATATGTAAAAACGAGCTGTTACATACTTTAGACAGATGATAATTGAATGTCTTCTGCACCCTAGTCAACTGACCTGAAGCAGGTCTTTTGGATGGAACAATACACCACTTCTGGCATCCATATGCAGAGTCAGCCCAGAGCCATTCATTCTCACCAAAAAACCTTTCAGGTGACCAGGCACATTGAGTGTGTTGGAAGGCACTGGCATCATGGAGGCTACCTGGAACACCAATGACATAATCCACAATGCAAAGATTGTGGGGGAAGGATGATGATCTTAAATGCAGGTGAGTGAATACATGTAATCACCAAATTGTGAGTGCTCACCTGGTTGGAAAGTGAATAATTGGATTTCCTGTCAAAAAATCCCTCCTCATGCAACCCAGGCTTCTGAAATAGATTGAAGGGTGTCCCATCCACACATAAATATCCCCCCTTCCACTGAGGACATGTTCTCTCCTCCACATATCTCTTTTCCCTGTCCTTTTCCCTCCTGTCCTGTGGTTCCTCAGGGTTTAAGTGAATCACCTCATCATGATGGTGCAGAATGGCAACCATCACCCTCTTGTAGCAATTGTGGACAGTCCCAACAGATACACCAGCCCACTCTGCCATATCCCAGGAGGTGGCAGCATTTCCATAATGCCCAGCAGCATTAAGGAAAATTGCCAATTGTATGGGGACAGGGAGCTGGGGGTTATTGGAGTTGTTGTGGGAGATAGGGTGGGTCTCAATCTTGTCCACTATAGCAGAAAAAACAGCTGGGGGGACTCTGAGTTTGTGCTGAAAGAGGTGAGGGTGGTCAATTTTCCACTCATCAAGGAGGTGGAGCTGGGGAGAGTGGCTTTGTCTTGGTCGATTGTTGAGAACACATGTTTTTTCAACTTCATCCTGGAGTGCAGCAATAGCATCCTGGAAGCCAGAGAAAGCAGCAGTACTGAATAACAACTGCTCCATCAAGCCAGAGGATGAGGATGAGGAGTCAGAAGTTGCAGCACCAGAAGATGGGGAAGAGGGAACATCAGAAGATTGGGTTGTCATGGTGTTGTCAGATTGGGGTAGGCCTTCACTTGAGTTATCAGAGTCAGTAGCCTCAGCCTCCTGCAGTGCTACATGTAGTATATCTAAGTACTGTAGCAGACCAAAATGTTCCCTGGCTTGTTGAAGGATGGCTAGGAGTTCCTGGGGCTCAGTAACCCTAGGCATGGTATTGGTAGGTGGTTATCACTTGCTAGATCTCTCTATTGATAAGCATGCATGCTTTTCAGCGGAGTTTGAATTTTAAATTGGAGCGTTAATAGCATTATCTACACATCTACTGTTTCCGGGTCACGTGCTTTTTATGCGGAGTTTGAATATCCAGTCGGAGCTTTAATATTGGCCCACAAACTCACAACTCAACCACACTTGAGTTTGCTCGCATGTTTTTTCCACATTTAACTTTGAGTGGCCCTATTATATTGCTGCATAAGTACTTATAACGGCATGACAATGGTGAAGAACCCATAGCAATACCAGTGGAACTCATCACAATGTATACTAACCATTATTATTTATTAATATTTTGATGATCCATTGTTATTTCATTTTGCCTTGGTACACTCATGACAATGGTTAAAATTCCATTCAGAAATCACTACTTATTGATGTATAGACAAGTGGTAGTAATAATTGGAGAGTTCTACCTAATAATGCCAGTGGTGTGAGTGGACATGCAAAGCAGACAATGAGTGACTAAGAGCAGTAAGGGGAGGAAAGGACAGCAGCTCAACATAAGTATGGGGGTCATTGTGATGATGACACAAGGACAAAAGCAAATGCATACACTGTCAGCAACCATCAGATCATAGCTTACAGTGTAATTAAAATACTTATGAGATTAGTGAACCAGTGGGAGCAGTGATATGGGGCAATGGGATGAGGAAGATAGAATAAGTGTTGCATGAGAGGCATTCATAGTGTCAAGCAATAGGACAATGGAGCTGGCATCAACACACAACACTGTCACAAGTTGTCTGGAACCTTGAAAAAAGTCAACATCAGAAGTAATAATAGTGTCATGGGGGAAACATACCTTGAACCTTGAACCCACTCCCCAGGTGACAGACAATGATGAATGAGCATGACAGGGTGGATAACAGTGACAACACCATATGACAATGCAATGAACCAGGATAACAATGTGGGAGACAACAAGGTGTGAGAAGAGGGGTGAGTCATTTATAATATAGCCAGTGGAGTTTGAATGACTTAGAAGAAATCAGATCAGGTAATTCCAGAGGACAACAGCAATGATGTATGAATGCAGCAAATGAACATATTACAAGTAGATCTACATGACCTTGAAACATGAATTGCATCTAATATAATGGGATGCAGGCTAAATCAAAGACCATAGAACATATAGAAACCTGGCACATAAGTGACACCTGGTACTGCTATTAATTCAAACCTTTGTCTTCTTTGGTTTCGAGGACCTTGTAGCAGTAGCATGGTGACCACAGCAGGTGGGTTCCAGACCTGGTTCAGTAGCATGAATATCAGTTGTAAGACCCTTGGGAACCACCTCAGGAATGGCTGGAATCTCCTTTTGAGTGGCTGAGCTGTGCCAGTGACTCATGACTGGAATTGCTCATCAGGATCAAGATGTTTCAGCCTCAGCTGGGCCAGACATGTTCATCTGACCAACAGCAATGGTCACCACTGACACCTCAACACCACTGTTTGAAATTGGCTTCCCAATTGAGATAGAAGGGGACAATCAACAAGAAGCACCAGAAATAGTTTGAGCACCAAGATCAGCTTGTGGAGCAGTGACACTAGCTGGATGAGAGTGAAGGGGATTGAAATGAGTGACCAAGCTGGCAACAGGTGATGGAGCACAAGAGACCAATGACAAATTGGAGTCATGTAGATCTGAATCATGGCTGCCAGGGGCATTGAGGTCATGCAATGTGGAAATGGTGTCACACACCAAAGGTGTTTGGTGAGGTGGACATTGATGTAGCTGATGAATGGAGGTGAAGACCATAGCCCTCATGCGAAGAAGGACAGCCAGCAATGTCGGCAGTCATCCCTCGCACAAGAACAGGTTGTCAGTGCCAAAGAAAAAGGAGGAGGTGAGTTAAGCGCCCGTGTACGGCATTCCGGTTTTCAACGTATCTCCACCAATTCTGCAGACACTGAAACCATTCCCACACTCGCTTGTAGTGCTCAGCCACATGATCCTACCTTCCAAGATTGGAAAGGATTTGTGCACTCCACATGTTTCTACAGCACTCCCTCCAAAAGATGCTCATTTTGCTAATTCTTCTGATATGGCTGCCTCCACATCAGTCATTTCGCTTGTCCCCTTTGCTAGGGACCATGGCTACATATATCTACCAGGAGTTCCTACCAGCTTCTGTCCTGAAGCGTCCTGGTACATCCCACCCTCATCTGCCCCCTCTCAGCCCATCCAGCTTGGACAGCATGTTCTTTTTGTCAGTATGACCTCCAGGAGGACATTCTTTGGTCGCCTCAGGTCTGTCATTCGCTTGGAAAGGTCTTATGTGGTCGTTTCAGTCTCTCCAGTCCAAGAAGCATATGGATCCTTCCTCCCTGCCCCCTGCAACATCTTCATACCGGTCTTGTCCGTCATTCTTCCAAAATTGCGACAGCTACAGTATAATCTACTGTTCTCCACTCTCCCTGATCGCATCCATGATGAGTATGATGCACATCTTGCCTCCTTGTTGCAAGATACAGCAGAAGACGCTCCCCCTTCATCCTCTCTTCCAACAGAGCCTCATTCATGAAGTTTTTATTTGCTTCACTGAGAGGATGGTTTGGGGGGGAAAGTTGCAATCCCCTATGCTCCTGTCACCCCACAGACCCCCAAAGCTTGACCCCTGTTGACATCTGACTCACCCTGTCCACTTTTGGGATGTACTATATTGGCATCAGATCAGTGCTGCCTCTCTGTCATCCCACTTTGGCCTAGAAGCGATCCCTTCAAGATGTGACATGCACAGCCTCCCCCTAATGCGATTCCAGTGCACTTTCCCAGTTCCTGACATTGCTTGACTCATACTTTGACATTCTGACTGTCTTTGACTCACCTATTGCAAATACTTACCAATCTTTTGACTTTGCTTACTGATTCTTCGCTTTTTGGCTTACTTATCCTTACCAATGCTTACCAATGCTTTCCAAGACGATTACCCATCGCTTACATTCCTTACTCATCAGTTACCAATCGCTTACCAAGTGTTTACACCTTGTTTTCCATAGGCAATGCCCCTGTACTGTATATAAGTCACTGTACTTAGGTAGCAAAAAAAAAAAAAGACATCAGAGAGCCCCTCTTGCTCGCAATTTATCATCTCTCAGTAAATCATTCATCAGCTTTGATAGTTGAGACTTTATTAAGGGTCTAGCTATCATCTACTTCGCTTGTCATCATCTATCATCCATATACTTTGCTCCAAGCCCTCCCTGAGCTCGGTACAGCTTAGGACATCAAATTAAGTCACCATCCATCCTTCTGTAGGCTGACAGCAGTCTACCCTATCACTTTCCATTCTTGCTCCCTCTTTGTCAGGAGCACCCCCAACCCTCAGCACTCATCTTCAAGTGTTGTAGCTCACAAAAAACCTCCCAAAGAACAGGTTCTACCATCTAGGTACCACATAGGCACACCACCACTCACTTTCATTGTCTTTTGTGTTGGTTTTGGTTGGTTTTCACCACTGAACCTCACTTTGACTCACAATGGGTGGGGTGTGACTCTCAGCAGGGTCAATGTTGTTGAGTTTGTCTAAAAATTCATCTTCCCAAGTATGTGGCTGCTCCACATCAGCAAATACCTCAGATTCAACATTTTCCAATTAAGACCCCTTCCCAAAGACTTCCTGGTTGAAGAAATTCATCATGCTGACAGCCCAAGGAGATGCTTTGGAAAGCTTCTCAAGGTAGAAATCATATTCTGATCAGCAGTTGACCTGCATTTCTGCACCAGTAGCACTTAATTCAGGATCATGTGACAATAGGAATTGAACCTTGGTATGATATTGACATCAGCATGTACTAGCACAGTGACCACAGACACCCTCACCAAGATGCAGGCACCAGCAATCAGGCCCTCAGTAACACTCAGCACACCCATCTTCTGACCCCTGGCTGGGGGCCATCCACATTTGTTTTCTGTGAGGATCAATTTTCCAAACATCAGGACATGGATAACCTATGGGCTGAAATCAATTTTCAAATAAGAGTGGCATTGAACCATGCATACCTTAACTAGGATGGGACTCTTCAAGAAGCCTCCAGTAACCATCTGCTTAGGATCTGCAACAAGAATGGGTGCAAAACAGGTGTATTCTCCAACTCCATCCTTCTTCAAGAGTGCCAGGCATGCCTTGTTGTCCTTCTTACAAGCAGGCTTTCCAGTAAAGAGATCTGGTGAAATGTTATATGGAGCAAATAATGTGCCAGCACAGTCCTTGATGACTTTGAGGACATTGGATCTCTCCTGACCATGTGCTTGTATGAACTTAAAACAAATTAATATGTTAGTGGTCACCAAGGTTGGAATTACACATACCACAGAGCCAAATTGCTTGTAGGTTACCATTGACTCATGTAAATCTGCAGGAATCATCTCATAAAGCTCAGTCAGAGCACCCTTGAGCTTCCCATCCTGTGATTTCCACTGTGCTGGATCATGTCGATCAGTATTGGGATTCAGAGCTGCTGGGAAAAGGCTTTGAATGATGAAAAAATGATACAGTAGGAGGTATTTCTTTGTGTCTTGCTCAATATGAGTCATGAGGCTGTTTGACTTGCTAGATGGGTTCCTGGACCACTTGGAATGCTGGCTATTGGCTTCAAAGAGAGCCTTCCTTGTCTGGTGCAGTTCCTTGCAGCATTCAGTGTATGCTCATTGCACAACACTGAGAGCCTAGCATTGTGTCAGCACTAATGCCTGGTGACTCATCATGAACAAGTATGTATAAATACATACCACTTGCAGCTCAGCAACATCAGCTTGAGGTCTGGGAACATGAGTAAGTCACCTGTGCTGTTCAGCATTGCTGTCCAGGTCTTCCAAGTCAGTATTGTCCATCCCTTCATCAAGGTTGAAGTCTTCAGGACCTCCATCCTCAGCATCAGAGTTGAAGGTGTCATAAGCAGTGCTGGGTGCCACATCAGTGAAGGAAATCAATGTCAAGGATCAGAGGAAATGGTAAGGCCACACATGGATGGATGCAAACCTTTGCAAGCCTCCCTTTATTCTCCTTATTAAGGGCCACAGATGTCACAAATCCTGATGGAGGTCAACACCTGTGAGTTGGGTGCTCTTAGATGAATACAGAAATTTTGAATAGTACAAAAAAAGCAATACATACATAGTAGTAGCCTCAGGGAATCCACATGGCAGATCATCAGCAGGTTGGATTTCAGCAGTTGGACATAACCAGCTATTGAGCTGGTCTGAGGACATAATAAAGCAAGATTTGACAATGCCATCAGCAGTAGGTGACTATGGTACAAAAATTGCTCACCTTAGTCCCTTTTGATATGTAATCAACCATACGTTCCAGGGATTGATGTTGATGTGGTACAAATTGCAAGTGAATAACTTATATGTGATGACACAAGGTTGTGGCATTGTCATGTGAATTGACTTGATGTTAACTTGAATCTGAAACCAACCTTTTGGTAGCTTTTTCTTTTCTGTCTTTCTGGTTATAATATTACAGCTGTTTTATTCTGTTCATGTAATGTTACAGATTCTAGTGTAGACAACACCAGTGATGAACCCAGCCACAGAATATGTGAGAAAAACTAGCAGAAGAGAGAGCAGAATGCTTTGGCATTGTAAGTGGTTTGAGATGAGTTAGGGATAGGAGTGATAATGGGGAACTGCAAACTCACTGGGAGAAATACAAATCCTTCATGGGCAGCAGCAGCTGCATGATGAACAGCTGCAGAACCCTGTGGCAACTCTGCTTTATACTGGAAAATAGACAGGAAAGATGTAACCATGCTCAGAATGGAACATGAAATGGCAACCAGACCTCCAATGTGTGTGATACCATCCAGTCCCAGGAACAAGATAAGTGTGACAGAGGCACTAGGATAATGCAGACTGTGCAAGCAGAAAGCAGGGAAGGAAAAGAAGTTAGGAATGAGTATGACTATCATCATAACGATTAACCCTCACCATGAGACAGGTACAAGCACTGATGACAAACAGTGGCCATGACTCTGTGTGGCTTGCATTCCCCTCCGACATCAAAATGGCCACTATATCTTGCTTGATCCATGAACAAGAATGGAATGCCAAGGCACAGTATACCAATCAATATCTGACCACCATGCATAGCATCGGGGTCTGCCTTGATGTGGTGTGTGGCAATGATGTCTTGTGGGAGTGGTTTGTGTGGCCTGAAATTGACCTGACACAATAGCTGATGAAGAATGTTAGCCTGTAAGAACATAACACCCAGCAAGGGGTATGGTGCAAAAACTCACTGGTGTGTAGAAGAACATGAGGGACCATGCATGTGGACAAAAGAGTGGATTGCTGACTCAGATCTGTCAAAAAAAATCAGACAAGTGGAACTGAATGGAAATGTCCCAGCCTCACCATTGAGTAGTCTCAATGGTTCCTGACACTCCTCCTGACTAAAAGGCAGCTGAATTGGTTGGGGATGGGTGAGCAGCCAATCTGTGTAGGACCAATGTAGTATGTCCACAGCCTCCTGCCAGGACCCTTGGGAGAGAACCACATGGGCAGGATGGGTTTCACATAAGACCAGTACCTGTACTCATCATCTAGGCCTGCCAATGCACCAGATCAGCATGCAAAACTAGAGGAGAACAAGTACAACTCACAATCATCCTCTCCCAAAACTCCCCCATCATCAGTGGGTGCATTGTTCAGAATCCACCTACACCTATGATCCACCCAAAATATGATCAAGTCTCCCATAGCTACACCCTTCTTTCTACTTCATGCCAACACCTTGTGACTCCTCCAAATCCACATCTCACACCCATCTGGAACTTGTCAGTTGGCCATGTTCTCCATGGCACTCTCCATAACCTCTCCACCTCCTCTAACCTTGCATGACTCCTCAGATCCAAATCTGTCATAGCACAATTTTCAGGGTTGCTGAAATACTGAATCCCATGAGGCAACACATTCAAACCACCTGCTATCCACATAAGGTCATCTCACAGAATAGTGGCATTCAAAATAAATCTGAGTCAAACAAATTTGGCCCAGGAATCAGTGTGAGCATGGCAAGCAGGTCCAGTGCATGTGGTTTAATTCAAGCTCTGCTTGAAAATGCCTCCCCATTGTCCATGCACAAGACGCTC
Organism: Pisolithus orientalis; assembly: GCF_024613125.1. Taxonomy (NCBI): domain Eukaryota; kingdom Fungi; phylum Basidiomycota; class Agaricomycetes; order Boletales; family Pisolithaceae; genus Pisolithus; species Pisolithus orientalis. The sequence continues at coordinate 3,324 of NW_026260943.1, read as the reverse complement.
TGCACGCCTGCAAGCGAGACAGATGACTATGATGGCATCGACTCCCCCTCAGATTCCAGCCAGAAATGCAGGTTCTAATCCTCCTTTCCCTTCTCAAGTTATATCCCCCCCCAAAATATGATCTCTACGTCCCAGAGAGGGAAGCCAAAGAACCAGGGGATCCAAGTCCCAGGCTACTGGCTCTTGCAAGCAAATGATGACTACCCTGGGAGGTCCTCTGCAGGAATCAAGGGAAACCATTTTCTGGGAATGATATCCCCACCTCACTAGCACACTCCTGAGCTGGCTCTTGCAACATCCTGCTGATCGTGCCATCCTATTCAGCAGCACTAAGCAGCGAAGTGCACAAGAAGGCTCTGCTTCCCTCGGAAAGCCCCATGGGTGAATGAAGAAAGAAATTCATGCTGTCATTGCAAAGGTGCTTTTTGCGAATGATCCAGAATATTGCAGTGGGTATGAGATGCAGCCAGAGAAGTTCAATACAAGTGTCTATGCATGCCTTGCAACATATGTCTTTATCTAATGATGGGAGATGGCATAACTCAATGGTCAACGCAGGTTAAAGAAGAGATATTGAGAGCAACTTGATCGTTTCAAGTCCACTGGTGGTGGGATCATTCCTGGTGATGTGAGGTATCCAAACCTGCTGGGTGAGTCTGTTAGATCATGTTCCCATTTGGTCCCACTGATGATCTGGTTTCAGTTGATGCCATTGCACATTTCCCTTGGTTCAAGGAATGTGATCAAATGTGGAGGGGAATTCCATCAATCGACCCAACCACAAAACTCTACTCCTGGCCTCAATCGTGCTGGCAATTTTCTTGCAATTATTCAACCCGATTCCCCCTCTGTACCCCCCCCCCTCCCTCTGGTACTTCCCAGTCTGTGCCAGATTTGTTTGGAGAGTGTGATGACGATGAGACCATGGTCCAGCAGATGGAACATCCAGGTTTTCCTGGTGTCATCACTGATGATGACCACATGTGTATGGAAGAGGAGGAAGAGGAGGCTGGTGGTGATGAAACAAGAGGGCATGATATCGACGAAGAAGAATGTGACGATGACTGGATGCATGATTCTTCCCTCCCAACAGCAGGCCCAAGCCAATCAAATACTGTTTCACCGGTGGTCCCATCTTTTGCTAAGGCAAGTTACCGATATCTCCTAAGTGGTTGCACTGTACAAAAACTAACATGAACAATCTAGTCTTTCAGTGGCCCAAGTGACTTTCATAATTGGCAACCTAATCCTCCTGCTATGAAGCACAAGACACCATCCTGGGAAAATCACAGTACATTCCACTCTTCCCCATACCCCAAGCACGTCCCATCATTGACTTCAACAGTCACATCAACATTGTCGCCCTGTCTATTGTCACTAAGAGTCATGGCCATGGTCCTGGTTCTGTGGCATCAGGGGGAAGCTCAGGAAATGCAAGATCTGTCTCCAAGCTTGAGGTCATGCTAGCAGAGAAGTTGCAAGGACTTTCAGGAGATACTTCTGACTGAGAATACCAGATCACTCTTCTCAAGAATGAATGTCACAACAAAATATAACATGCACATGCATATGAAGGAAGATTGAGCATGATTAGCGCATGTCATTGTGCAACGTTGAAGCTGACAAGATCCACCATCGCCTACCTGGAGATGTGGAACCATGACATCCATCCTCAGCTGGTGCAGGGTTGTTTTTCTAGGGAATCTGAGGTCCTCAAGCTCAAGCTCAAGCTCTCTGGAGATCGGGCTCATAAGGCCCATTGCTGCTGGTGGCCAAGCAGCATCATCCTCTGCTACTCCTACACTTTCGATATTACTCCTGCAGATCTTCCTCCATCCCTTACCTGATGTTGCTTGTAGGACGAACAGTATGTTTTATCCATTTGTCCAAGTTGTGTCCCGTCGCCCTTTGTTTTTTTTCAAAAATGCAAATGTATTCAGATTCATATCCCTCTCTCCACGATCCATCCACCTCTCCATTTTGCGCATGTGGAATTGTTGTCCTACTGATCCTGGTTCTAGGCCAGCAGCATATCATTGTTTCATTCCCTTCGTCAGGCTCCCCTTCCCTCATCACCCAATCCATTGTCCCTCACCCAACTCTTCACAGCGCCTTTCTTCAAATTGCACAACCATATTGTGCAGGATAAAGCAACATGTTATCCAGTACACAGCCAGATCCATATTCCCCAGTTTGTTACCAATTTTGATATGGAGTTCTCTCAGTGACTGAAACCAGCCTTTCAAGGCCACAAATGCATGCTCTACCCTGACTCAAATCTTCTGAATTGTCAAGGATGTGCCATGGAACACTTGGTAAGTACATACCTTTGAAACATAACGATTATATGTGTTCTGATGCTTTGTCAAGTTCCCCCCTTGTGGCTTTTTAAATGGCACAACACACCACTTCTCCGAGGGATATGCTGTATCAGCCCAAGTCCAGTGTCTGTGTGGCATAACACCGATTGGATCCTTGAAGATCTGCATTCCCTGAAATGCATATGCATCATGGACACTCCCCGGATTCCCCAGCGCATAATCAACAATGGCCAAGTTTGTGGCATTATTACAACCTGCATGCCTGTAAGTTGTCTGTTTCTGCATGACATCATACTCACCTACCTGACAGTTTAGTGAGAAATTTGATTTGTGGTCGTAGTAGCTGTCAGCAAATGACTTCAGTCATGCATAAAGGTTAACAGTCATTCCATCCGCAGCAAAAACTCTGTTTCTCCAAGACCAGCAAGTTTTGACTCCACAAATTCTCATGCACACCTCAGTTCTGGGGATCGCACATCTGGCACATAAATGAAGTTGTCGTGCTTGTCCAGCAGCGCTGCCATTACCCAGTGAGTACAATTGATGACTGTTCTGACACTAACACCTGCCCACTGGGCAGCATCCTCAGGTGAAGATGCATTACCATAGTGCCCCCACAGAAAAGGAAAATTGCGAGTTGAATGGCCACAGGTAATTGTTTGTTGTTCAACTTGTTCAAAAATATGTAGTGGTCACTAATTTGGTCTAAAATGTCATCAAATCACAGGATTGACATGCAATTTTTTCTGGAACAAGAGTGGTCAGTGGATAGCAAAATGATCAAGGAGTGGCAGTTGAGATGCATGCATCATTGGTATGCCTGGTCATTCGAAGACTTGTGCCATGTGGACCTCATCATAGAGTGCCCAAATGGTCTGCAGCGCTGCTGTATATGGAGCAGTTATCCTCTTCACAGAATGGAGTGAGCTGAGGGACAAGGATGATGAGGCAGACATGGATGAAATTGGAGATAAGATCATCAGGGACAAGGGTTTGGACAAGA
>NW_026260942.1:0-45417 GCF_024613125.1 Pisolithus orientalis | reverse complement strand
ACAAGCGTTTTCTTGTTCCGAAAGGGACGGACCAAGTACGTGGTACACATCTCCCTGCAAGAACTTGACTCTGTGTAAAATCATCCAACACTCTCGCAACCGTTGCTGCAGACCGTGTCGCTTGGTACGGTGTTCTTCACCCGCAGGATTGTTCGGGAGACCGCGATCCTCGACCTCGTCTTCGTCTCCATCATCGCTGAACGGAGAGGGCTCGCGTCCAGTTTCCTTCTCCTTTCCCTTGTGGGAGGCCAGGGGCTGAGACTGATCCGCCAGGTTCTGCTTTCGAGACTCCCGCAGCGCCTGAGCAGCCTTTTTGAGCGCTTCTCCTTTTTGGTGGTGCTGGGCTATGGCTGCCTGGACTTCCGTAATTAGTTCGTTAACTTCGTTTTCTGCTGCAAGAAGGTGATTCAGTGCTTGCTGGTATCGGACGCGGTCGTCTTGACAACGTTGCTGAAGTTGCGCTAAGCGAACCAGCGAATGTATCTACGCCGAGCAAGGTTTCAGAATTGCAACGCAGGAAAAACGAGGTCGAAGAAGCACCTTCGCTTTTCGGTCGTCCATGAGACAACGCCAATGCTGGTCCCTCAGAGCCTGAAGATCGCCGCATCGGTTAATTGGCACCGGAAAATGATGAAATGTTTAATCTACCTCCAAAACTTCGCTCATGCTCTTGAGAGCACTCGTTTTAGCGAGTTTGTCTCCTTGCCGCTGAAGTTGCCCAACCTGCAAAAGATGTCCATCAATATGATCGTACGAGGTTGCCAAATGCAGACCTGGGGATGGGTACATAATCCACGAAGCCGTCTGAGGACGTTGCGTAAGACGCCGGTATCAGCCTGCCACCCTTCATAGGTTGCAACACCTCGGGCATCCAAACCAAGCTCTGCCAGTGACTCTTCCAGTACTTGGTCATATACCTGAACCCGTCGCAATTAGACCCTCGAGTGCAGACGGAATGAGAGAACTACCTGACGCTCTACCGGCCCTAGATCTATGCCAACAAGGTACCTCCGCTGTTGCGGAATAGTCAACTCATCATTGACGGTGGATTTGAGGGTTCTTATGACTAGGGTGAGTACAAGAACCACCGAAAGGCATTGTTTGGAGCATACCGGACGGCGTAATGTTGGAAAAAGGCAGCGAACTGGTCCTTGAAGCCATGCTTGAGGAAAAGTTGCCATGCTTGCGTTGAGCCGACGGCAGCGTCGACGCGAAGGAACCTACGACGAAGAGGTAAGATAGGTCTGCGTGACGCCGCGACGACACGACGAGAGATACCTCAATACCCGTATGAGGTCGGCGACCTGTGCCTTAGCAGGGGTTCCCGAGACGGCAAAGGAGGACAGCCTCGGGACCAACGAAACCATCTCCCTACAGCAAGAATCAATTGCTGTATACGATATTAGACATAAGCATACGTACTCGGACTTGCCAGCTCCCATCATCTGAACTTCGTCCATGATCACTCGGTACCATTCACACATCACCAACGGACTGCGCGGCCGCTCCAAGTTACTGTAGGTCACGTCTTGGCGCCGTGGGCGCTTGGGTGGTGCACGCGCGACCACCATATCCAGGCGAAGTACGTTGTAGGTTGTGACACACACATCGAACTGATTGACGTAAGTGCACCAATCGAGGACATCGTCCTCTGACCCTTTTGCTTTCCGGTTGTTACGTGGGGCGGTAACACGACGTTTTTCTCGTTCCTCTTCTACAGCCGCCTCAGTAATAGGGACCTTGACTTTGGACCAACCATCGTAAACTAGCACTTTAAGAGACGGCGCGTGTGCCGATAACTCGTCCACCCATTGTTGAGCAAGAGAAGGTGGTGTGATAACGAGGGTTGTCTACAGAACACTTGGGAAACCCTTCTGAAATCCGAGCTCTTGCGGAACGCACCTTGATCTCTTTGACATAGAGTTTCGCTTCTGGGTCCCAGCGTTTCTGGGTAGGATTTCTCTCAGGGGCTGGATTCAGCAACATCAATGCAATGCACTCGATGGTTTTCCCTAGTCCTGAACGAAGATCGAGTTAGGGAGCTCGGCGACACGATCGATGTCCCGCGTACCAGGTTCCTCAGCAAGAATTCCCCCAAGTGCAGAATGGGGTTCCGGAGGATCTGGCCTGACCATACTTGACAACTTGTTGAAGAAAAGTTCCTTCCCGCCAATAACAATCTTCTCCCAAAGCAGCAGCGTGTCTTCTGAGGAAGAAGATTGTGAACGTGGTACGACTTTTCCATTTGGCATCATATCTTTCCCTTCGCGGTTCAGCATCCAGGCCACTGTTCGCCTTTGGAAAGGAAGGAGAGTTGGATTGAGTGCGTCGGGCTGCATCGCGTCGTCTACTCCTGACGCTACTTGGGGAGCAGGACGCAGAACGCCGAAGAAGAATGGTATCGTAACGTCTCCCACGTCGTCATGTCCAGGCATCGACAACTTGGATGAAAGAGATCTTCCGAGAGGAACCTCTCCAAGCAACGCAGTTATCCGTCTACGTAAGCCCTCCAAAGTACCTGGCGGCCGGCGTGAACGGTCAGCTGGAATGGATTCATATACGTTCGGCACAACGAGTGAGAGAGAGAACTTGGCTCGCAGTCGGAACGGCATGTCTAGGGCAGGGTCATAGCTACCTTGAGGAAGAACGTGCATTTCGAGGTTGGTGTCGATTCTGGCGTGCCCTATTTCTTGTAGAGCGCGACATCCGAGGAGAAAATCTGCATGGATATTCGAGTTTTGAATGCCATAGTTATGCAGCTCTTCGGAATGGAGACCGTCCGGCCACTCAACCTTGGGGAAGAGGAACAACCATGGATCGACCGTCGGTCCGCCTTCGCCTGACCGAAGGTCACCTGTGATGGCCACATTGTGCCCACGGTATTGCGTGGAGTAGAAGCTTCCCAAGTTCATAACAGTGGCGCCGGCACCCTCTCTCAGTGACTTGACCAGTGAAATGACGTCTTCCTCTTCCTGGAGCCATCCGAGTGTTTCGGCAGAGGCGTCATCCACGTGGTCATCGCCAGTTTCAGCTTGCCTTACAAAGCTGATGTCCACGGACCAATGGAAGGCAGGCAGAAATGAGCACGAAGGTCCAAGAGTGCATGCCAGAGCCGAAGCGTTCGGCTGGTGTGGGATGAATGGATATGCACTTCTGCCAACAATCACACCATTGTGCGCGTGCTCATCCAGTACCTTTCTGTGTTTGCCGCGACCACCACGAATACTGGTATGGGAGGTCGATGATGTGGCGGAAGTCGCGAGGCGGCGCTTCTCGCCCACCCCAGTACTAATGTGATGGTCGTCCTCTGGGTCATCCAGGTTTAGACGGCACCCCACTTCTTCGTGCTTATTGATGAGAGTCATGAGGGCATGCAAGTTCAGCGCGGGCCGGGACATGAGGTCCAGTAAACGTCCATATTGATCGTAGTGTTGTGCTCCTGGCCAATAATAGTCTGGTTTTCGACGTAGAGATTCTGTATGTGGGATGACGAGAGGTTTGGTTGGGTCCATCCCACTTTCAAATGAATGAATTCGTCGTCACGCACGACGACCAGGGTGCGCGCGCGCGTGCGTATGGCCAGGGGTGTGGGGACTGAAGACGTGAAAGAGACGCGACCGAGCCACTCATTAAGACCACGGGAACACCTCATTTAGACATTTAACCCCTGTGTGTCATGGCCACTGAAAGTGGCTACGAACAACCGGATCACGGAGACTTGCTTTTCTTCCCCCCAGCCTGTAAGCCATCGCAAGTCTTTGGTAAACCCGGTAACTGTACCAGAACTATTTCAGTCCTCGCTGACAGAAACTAACTCATGCGAGTGGTAGTCACGAAAACTAGAACCTCACTTACGTAGATCTTTAGCCCCTGACTGGCTGTGATTTGTATGCCCAAAAAATGCAGTATATACTGACTTAGTTTATTGAATGCAGTTCACGTCGTTACAAAAGGTGAACTCTAGTACTAAGAAGGTACGGTCATTGTTGGTTTGCAGGCTCTGGTGTCCCTATGAGATTGCGTAGATTTCATACGTGCATCGCGTACTGTAGAATACCACAGCAATTCAGAGACGTTCTAAACAGGTTACCTGACAATACGCCGGTCTCGTCAGCGCCTACAGAACGTCCCTCAGGTGCAATTGGAGAGATTGTTGGGCAACATGACTATCGGGAGATTAGTATGGACGGTCAAAACTTGGTGTACTCGGTGCCTGCAGTCACTGAAGTGGAGACAAAACTTTCCACGAGCAATGGCACCATCCGGATTGCCGTGATGAAGAAATACGTAAACATTACCTACCCAGCAATCATTGCCCTCAATGTCTATCCCACAATGTTCGTAGCTTCCCAGATTCTACAACAGGGCAGTTTAGTTTTGCATCGGGAAAGCACACAACTAACGAAAGGATACCGGCATATTGGACATACCCGGAACGTGCGTTCCAGGGGAGACACAGGAAGACTGCCACGCATTAGAGGGGGAGAATATCGCAACGTGCTTGCGATGTTGGCGGTCCACGTCATTTACACAGAACTACTCTGCAACTGTACAAATACCCATGCTGCAGTGGAATCTTTGCCGATTGTGTGGATCAAGAGCTCAATCCCCCATATGGTGCACTTCAGGACGGAATATCATAATGGATGACACCGGTCCATAATTTAGCCGCGACCCATAGGACAACACTCACTTCGCGCACATCGAACCCACCTCTGTACAAACCACATGGGTCACCTGGAAGGGCGATGACTCAATCAGACGACCGCTGAGTACTTGGATGGCTAAGCTCCAGCTTACCTACATCGATCCAGATAGTTGACATCATACGGGGCAACATAGCATTAGCGTCCAGGGCCACGTGAATTTCTGAGCGACTTCATGTAAGGTGTCTACGCAATGTCCGCACAACACGAGATGGTACAATGCTGCCCCCAAGTCATCGCCGTTTTCCACCTTTCCCGACTTTCCTCTGTTGTATCGTCGTTCCGCTGTTGTTAGGTTGCACTTTAGCGCCTGACGTTGACGCTCTCGTCTTATCTTCAACAGCCAATAAGGTAGATAGTCTGTGTTCCGGCTGGTTAATACGTTTAAAGGCCTATCAAAACATTGGCGTACCCAGACTTGAGGTCCCCACCTTGCACCGAGTTTTGTATACTCGCTACCATTTCCCGCCTATTCTTGATTTCCTCAAGGCTTTGAGGATCCAGATTTTTCTACGAGTGTCGCATGAGCCCAGACAGGCGAAACGCGAACGAAATGTTACCATTATATAAGGCATGGCCAACATCATGCCCGCAGTGAACAACATGAGCATCATCATAGGGTTCCGGAACATGCCCAGCAAACTGAACGACTCGTGTGGTTTGAAGTAGCTGTTCTTGCTGCGAGGACTCAGAATAACGGGGTACGGCAAGGTCACCGCTGACGGGGATAACAGTGGTGTTCCAAAGACATAAGACTTGACTTCTGGTATAGAGGACGCGTCCGATACATCGACACGAAACTGCAGGAACAAAGGTATCAGGGTCATTCTCGCATCGATAAATTGGGAGTAGATACCTGTTCGAAGGTATAATCATGAGAAAGTACGGATAGAACGTATACCCCTGGGTTAACGTCCGGTCTTAGGTCATTCAAAAATCAGTGCAACAGCCGGTCTGTAATTAAGGAAGGGAGACGGACATAGAGAAGTTACCACTTCGCGTCAAGCCAGCCGAATATCGACCGGCATCCAGCAGAATTTTGGCTGCACCAAGCTCTTCATAGCCTTATTCTTACAATATGAAGCCATGTCACTAGGGAGGATGCAGTTCACTCACTTGGACACACGTTGTTCCACTGCACGAATCCTAGCAGGTCGGCAGCAAATGCAATACTAGCAAATTCAGCGCTCGCATAACCTATTCCAACTGAGAACCTACTGCACGAATCCCAAAAGAAGGATAAGGAGTGACGAGGACCTCATTGTTGGATTAGGACGTGCTTATTCGGCGCCTGGTGATTGGGAGAAGCGGTAGACAAACACGACCAAATATGATATCTGCTTGCCCGTCCAGTGTAGGTAGACACTCTGGACATTCAAAATGCGGCAGAAGCGGGCCAAGACGTATCGGAAGCTCATGTCACTTTATTGCATGTCTTTCAGGTTCCGGGAGCCATATCAGATTCTAGGTGTGTTCAGCAAGTGTTTTCCTTGTTCAAGCTTTCCCCCGTCCCTAGTTGACTCTGAGATATGTAGGATCGCCACAGAGTCAAGGATCGACCTGTCAAAACAATTGAGTACTGTGCTGCAAGGAGCGACGAAGCCCAGTATGGCCCCGTCACGTACCAAAGAGCACCGTCGAGCTGACCTTTCGACGTAGTGATCACCCAATGCTGTATACACGAACTTTATCTCCAGGGGAAGTCTCAGCAATCGGCCGTAGACCTTGCAAAAGCTTTTGAACGTCGAAAGTGTAACCACAGAGAAGCCATCCCCGGGGATGATTGCTTGGCAAGTGTAGTTGGCCGGATACCATCTTCTGTGCATGCCCTTCTTTCTGACAATCTTCGTAGGGGATAGCAATAAACATCGCTATGTGGTAGCCACGCAGTCGCAGCCCCTTCGCGCCAAACTTCATCTGATACCTGGCGTTCCGATTATTCACATTAACCGGTCTGTGATGATCCTTGAACCACCTAGCGAAGAAACCCTCAGGGTAAAACAACAAGTGAGTGTGCTAATTCTCATAAAGGCGCTCGTAGATTATCAATTCTCTCTCCAGAAAGAACAAGAAGCTCTCGGCCCAGCAGCTGCAGAATTGGTAAAACTACCTCAGCAGCCAAGCAATCCTCCACGCAAGAAACAGGGACCCAAGGGACCAAATCCTCTTAGTATGAAGAAGAAGGTGACGCGGCCGGTCAGTGTGACGATACCTTGGAAAAGCGGTAGCATTGCCCCTCCATCTCCAAGTGACCTTTCCATTGGGGAAAAGAGAAAGCGGGAAGAAAATGAAGAACAGTTAACTGCTACGCGCAAGAGGAAGAGGCGCAGAAAGCATGGCGGCAGACCAACTTCGTCTGTTGTTACAACCGCCTAGCTGGAATTTCGCCGGCCCTCTCCCGTAGGTGTCAGTCCCAGTGCACTGCTGAGCAGTGATCATTTTTGATGGGTCATGCCGCCACGTATCTCCAATCAACGCAGGCCGTTCTGCACCCAAGATCGATATTTTTGATGTGACAATCGATGACGGCGTTGGGAAGGTCACTCATATCGCTTTCAGCACTGTTGGCACCTTTCATTGTGAGGCGGGATCCCGTTGAAGCAATTTATCGACATTGATGCGCACACGTTTTGCGGGACATAATTGCGCATATAGTCTGAGATCGTAGCAACACTGATTTACATGTTATCCCCAACACTGCTGTCACCACCGTTGTGGATCTTTGAATTATTTACAGTAAACAGATAATATCCCCTACATTCATGATACAAATGTCGTTTGCATTAATCCGAAAACAGTTCCTTGTTGGGCACGTCCAACAGACTCTTCGGTAGCCCGGGTAGCTAAGTACAGTTCACGTTTCGACGTTCTTGCCCTAGCGTCCACCATGATCCTGGGATAGAAACAAGAGAATGCCTGTTAGTATTGTTGGTATCAGTAACAGGAATCACGCCACGTACCGCCGTAGGTGAGCGTGTCTGTCATCTGGTAGATCGGCAAGTACCTCTCGAAAGCGTTCCGAGATGTTGTGTAAATCCTGGCAAATCATGGCAGATAGTTAGCGGTCTCAGTCTCCAGGAAAAAGTCGTCTACCTCAGCCCTCTCCGACAGAACATTTCTGTCCACCGTCTCATCTTTCAGCAAGCGATCCACGACCTGGTGCATGTCAGGTGGCACACAGAAGGACGACATAATATCAACTTTCCTTTGCTATTGCTTGCTCGACTTCAGAAGAGATGCCGCGTTGACATACTAGTAAGACCTGTAATATACACACGAGCACAACGTCGGTGAATGGGAGAGAATGATATGGTGGTTCACACTTTGCCAGTGATATCTTCTTCTAATGCTCTACGTTCACCGTCGTCGTCTGCTCGGTCATGTTCTTCTTGCAATTTCTCCACTTCTTGTACCAGCGAGGAAATACTGTCAACGAACACACTTCATCGAGGTACAAGAGTCTGCGGCATTAGGCTCACCCGCCATCATCCGCGTCATTCTCCCCCCCATCAACGCTAAGGTACCTTGAAAACCGAAAACCGCACACCAATCGATCACAGGAACTCACAGTCCATCAAACAATGTCTTAGCCCTGAGGAAGCCTGTAGTAATGACATCGATGAACTATAGTTCCAGGCGTAACTCAGTTAGATAACTCAGGCTAACAATACTAAGCTCACCTCGAACCCTAGGGTCTTCGCTATTGGACGCATAGCGCGCACCGTGTTCTGCATGTCTGAAAGCCAACACAGGTAACTACAAGAGTCTATCCCACGAGGGCCATCCGGCAACATGGCAACTAATCCATGGGCGCGTGGCTGGCCCTCTGATGATCCCGAGGCATTCACTATCATTATGGCTCAGGTTTGCATGTAGAAGTACTTGGGCTGCGGAGTTCACCTTCCAGTGTCTTTTCACTGTCTCCTTCAGAAGTTCTTGATAGTGACGCGAGGGTCCCAAAAAACTTTATATTGCCAACCTAGCATTACCCAAAAAGACTGAATCGGAGGTCTAGATAACAAAAAGAAGTACGTACAAGTCCTCCCAGATGTTCGGCACCAAACAGCTTCATGAAGAAATCGATCGCAGCGTCATTGCCAACGTTCAGCTCTAAAACAGTTTTGAAATAATCACTGCATCACGGGTGTGGCCTCATCAGCCCTCATGGTGCACAATCTGTAAGGCATACTAAGCTTACCAGATCTTTCTAAACTCGACTCTTGTCATCGGGTCAGGTACTTGGACAGCCCTAGTCCAAGCCCAGGGATGAGCGATCTGGAAAAGCGGAACTATGGACCGTTCATCCGAGTCAGTTGAATGGCTAGGAAATTCAACAGGAGAATCTGATCCCGGGTGTAAGTGACGACAACAAAGTAAGAAAGACGCCTACAAGTTCTCCAGAAATGAGAGTAACCCCAAGAGTTTTTTGCCAGATTGTCCTTGAACTTATCGGTTGGGCGGCATGCAGAACAACGTATAACCGTTGTTACCAAAGCGTAGTTGCTGCCACGAGCAGACAAGGCTCTCAGCAGGATTGCAACAGCCCGAGTATTTGGAAGAGACAGGCCAATTGGACGGCGCAGAATAAGTGCAGGGTCTGTCCCTGAATCACCGATCATACTTGTCACATCCTGGTCATCAGTACCCGCTCCAGATTCACCGCTGATTCTATGTACCACAGGCTTAAGGTCTGGATCATCCGGATACAGTCTAAGTTCAGGCGGGAGTAGGTGAAGATCTTCGAAGATGTTCCCTCGGCGATGCATAAATCCGTGGGAGTGCTGCTGAATATCACCGTAGTCCCCCAGCTGCTTCTCTCAGGATCGACTGATCGGATTGATGGATTACGACACACCTGGGTCCCCTGGAGAGTTTCCGAAAGAACAAACTTCGCAGCCACCCCATCTACCAACAGACGATGATGACCAAGGTTGATAAGCCAATAAGTCAGCGGCAACATAAGACCGGGGGTATCACCGTCGCCGATTCTCTACATCGTCGGTGGTCAGGGTACATAACACAATAATAAAGCCGTTGAATCACAACTAACATATGTAAGTTCCCACTCGAGTGGCTGCTGGCAGCAGCCGGGGCATTTGACGACGTCAATCGTAACTTTGCAATGGTCTGACTTCTCCGACTTGCCACAGACAACCTCCACGCCAAAAATAGACTCTTTCAGATGACTATGCTTGATGCGATGCGGCTCACGTTGTGAACCCGAGTGAGTACCCAAGCGGGCTTCCCCCATACGTCGGGCATATTCTGCACCTGCGTTCCACATACGGTCATACACTCCAATAGCATCGGACGGCGGCGATGATCCCTGTTCATCAGCAATAACATGCACCCAATCTTGGCCAAAGCAGTGACCAAACGCAACCGCGAAGTAACCATTAGGTTTACCATTGGCATAGAGTATGACGGCAAGAGGACATGCACGTGATAGTGTAATGGTATCCTCTGTGGAGACCACCTCTTTCGGGAACATGTCGCGGCGGGAGAAACCATAATAGGGAATTGTCCTGTCGTCAACCTTGAAAATGAAATCATGGCGCGGCTCTGCCCGGTAAGCAAGGTAGAGTTGTCCCAACTCCGGAGAGGGCTTTGGTCTCGCAGTCGCCCCGAAATACCTGTAATGCCTGGATTTTGAGGACGCCAAGTCAATGGTCATTGGCACCCTACTGCCCTCTCTCCGACATGCTAATGCCGCCTGGAAAAGTGAAGGGCAGCCCCAGTAAGGTAAAAGCGGAAGCCATATCTGGATTCCTGCATTGGTGACGGTAAATGCCAGGGATCCTTGGTCCTCCGGCATTGTCAAGAATTCTTCATCCGACTTCCACAGAGATGGAAGCTCCTCATTAAATTCCATTGGCACCATCTTGACGATGTCATGGCAATCCCGAAAAAGACTTGGGTCGTCGGCAAGAACACTGGTAGTCTGCCGATTCTTTCCTTCCGGGTCCCAGGCAAAGATGCTCTGGTCGTTGGACATACGAATAACCTCGAGCTGTAGACGCTGAAATGCTTTCTTCCCTTCTCCATACAACATCGGCATGTTGACATCCAGTAGACCCATCAACGAATATGCGCGATCCTCAATTCGTGTGGTCCTCCTGTCGGCAGCCCAGGATACGATTTGAGCAACACTCAACCGTTGTGAAGATAATCCACTCTTTAAGACACTGACCGGGACCCGGGTGATTTCCTGTAATTTAGACGCAAGGCTGCCTTTGTCGCCGATGAGTTTCCAATCTCGGTTGAAGAACTGGATGTCCTTCGGCGCTATCAACTCCTGTAACGTCCAGCCCCGCGAAAACCACTCTGGCCAGCCATTAGACCCTCGAAAGCTCACGCAGTCGCGCGTCGTGGGAAAGACAGAAGTATCATGAAGGTAAGCGTAGCACCGCTTCGAGTTTTCGTACCATCGGAACATTGAATTTATAGCCTCCGATAACTCTGAGCTACTCCGCTTGTCGATACAACAAGTATCTGCCCATAGCCAGTTGAGGCCGTCACTTTTCGCCTGTTCGCAACTCTTCATGATCTTCAGGTAACCACTGCGCCTTCGTATCTCGTCTCTGTTGTCCATCTTTGTTAGCTGTATCACCTCTTCGTAGCTCACTTCATCGCCCCAGCGATGTGACAATATCGCATAATCTGTGCTTGCATCGTCGAGCTCTTTCAGAACCTCGACGGAAGATAGAGTTTCATCGCGAATTCTTAACTCCCGATCCAAGAAGGCATCAACACCAATCAAGCGCATCGCGTGCTTGATATGGGTGTAAGAGCATGGCCAACAATGTCAGGGAACGGAACCCACCACAAAACTCGCACCGATGACAACTGTGTCCGCTTGCACAGCCTGGAGGTAGAGGATAGCGTGGATGTTTTAACAAGGGGATGGGATAGCACTGGTTAGCCAGTGCTATTGGGACAGATTTGTTGAACACCCTCATGATGGGACTGCCGCCAATTATTGTTCTTAAGGCAAGAGCCAAACAAGCATAAACACTCAAAAATGATCAATCGATCAAAACCCAGATAGCGAGGCCCAGGCTCACATGACTGGTCGTGGGATTCGGTCTTGAAAAACCAGTGCTAGGCTGCGTGAGGCGAGAATTTGACAAGGTTGGCGAGACCGTGAAGTCGATCTTCGGTCGCGACCCAAGCAATTGAAGGTGTTGACCCGGATGAAGCCACTTCAATTGGTGCTGCTATCCAGGGTGATGTTCTCGCCGGAAATGTCACCAACATCCTTCTTCTCCATGTTACTCCTCTCTCCTTCGGTATCGAGACTCTCGGTCGTATCATGCATCAGGAAGCGAAAAAATGGTTTAAACCTGTTTAAACCCGTCACTGACTGGTCGTGACCGCGATTCCGTCATTCCCTGTCTCTCTGATGTGGCCAAGCTCATCAATCGCAACACGACTATCCCGACGAAGAAGTCCTAGTTTTTCTCTACCGCTGCCGACGGCCAGACCGCCATCGAGGTCAAGATCTTCCAGGGTGAACACGAACGCAAACTCTTTGGTAACTTCAACCTCTTGGCATTCCTCCTGCTCCGGAGGGCGTCCCTTGGATCGAGATCACTTTCGACATCGATGCTGGTATGTCCCTCATGGTGGTTTCCTCACCTCTTGCTGATAGTATCGTCCATGTCGCTGCCAGAGGCATCTCTGGCTTATCCAACACCCCCACACACCCCTGCCAGCACCGAAGAATTATCCGCAAAAATCTCGTGGCCCATCCAGCCATCGATTGTTGTTTATGTTCACTAGTAAAAATATCTACGACGACACGTATTCGAACAAGTCATGGAGCAGCTGTCGTACTGAGATTCGTACTTACGGCGGTTTTCCAAGATAAGCGGGTGTATGGCTGCATTGGAGGTGGAACGACTATTGGCTGTAGGCGGACTTTCGATCATGAATGGCATTCCACAACCACGAAATCGCTGTCCTTCCATTACTGTAATGTGCATAACGACATCCGATGTTTAAGTTTATCCTTAGTGCAACAACCTTTATTACGTCACCCGATGATTTCTATATGTGACATTGACTTTGTTCGATGTCGACAATGTCAACCGCTCCCGCCAACGACAAGATGAGCCCCGACGAAGTGCACAACGATGAAACCGGCCCAGCCGAGCCGCCGCTCAACGTGGACCCTCAAACAGATCTTTCACAACAACTTTTCTTGTTGAACTTAACGAGTCACACAGGAAGTGAAAGAGACTTAGGAAGCGCGACTAGAGTACTCACTTTTCGCAACCTGTTCATGCACGATATCACGGAGGATACGATGGTGTAACTCTAGGGAAGAAAATTAATGATTGATGGCAGGTGAAAATGGATACACGTGTGATCAAAAATCGGTGAGGAAACGTGGGGAGGTATTACAGTGGAAAAGGAGTAACGAATACATGATGAGGCATAAGCTATTTCGCCTACGACTCACCATAATATTCTGCTAACTTACAACCGGGGGTGCAAGGGGTGGTAAGAACTCTTCGCTGGCCACGCTTGGCACCCAGTGCCCAGAATTGACTCCATTCCTCGATTTCCGAGTCGCTCGATGACTCTCCGTCACAGAGGCAGAGACCTCTGGCGCGGAAACAGCCGATCCACAGTGCGATCCAGGCACTCCTTGATCTTTGTCTGGACAGTTTCGTCGACGATCTTCCTCCCATTTGTCGAAGTAACAACAGATAACGCGCGAACAGGAAAAGCCCAAGTGGGGCATGGTCTGCCATGTGAACTGCTCAACAGCCACTGCGTGCCGTATGTCATATTGTATGCTTCGATCCACAGGGTGCAGCACAAGCAACTCCGTTTGCTACATCCGATAGGCTGTGGCTGACGAAAATCCCGAGATCTGGGAGGCTCGGTGAGATCATACAAAATACGAGTTTCGGGATGAATGCGGGTCTGAACAACGTGGCTGCTATGCCAGTTCTCCTCCATGTCTGGAAACCTCTCACGCAGCATGGCTACAGTTTCCTCTGGGAGGTCTTTGCGGAATGCACGAGAGACGGCCTCCAAGTAGTCCTCGCAGAGGTGAACTCTTGTCTCCGCAGAGGCAGGGCTCGCGTCGACCCAACGATACACAAGGCCACTCAGGACATCGCCCTTTGCATGTGCGATGAGGCTGTTAATGCCATGATAGTACTGGCACACCTTAGCGAGACGGCGTTGCAGCTTCTCTCCCCGCAGTTTCCGGGAGAGATTGGTGGCTCCGCGGAGCGAACGCAGAAGACGGGATCTGTACAAAACATGGGCAATCTGTGCAAGATCCATGTAGAGTTGCGCTGAGAGATTGGCATCCCAGGAGTCAAAGCCTCGAGCCCTCGTCACGAGATCCATCAAAAGGTCATGCATCAACTGCGGAAACGAAGGTTCATCGCCAGAATACTTGTCTTCGCGATACTGCGCAGAGTCAGGGAACTCGTCCTCGACGGAGGGCGAGGGTTCATAGTCCTTTAGGACTTGTTCGAGGTCATGCAAAAATGCGGCCACAACTTCGCACATCTTCCTGACCCGTTTCTCGATCTTCATCCGACAACGAGCAAAAAGGAAAGGAAAAACGTTGCGTGCGTCCTTAGTTGTCGTAGCAGTGAGCACATTGAACAAGTCACGAACGGCTTGATGATCTTCGACAGTGACAACGTCGTTCTTTGCCAATACAAGGGCTAGACCCTCACGTCTGTCAAATGCAGTGGCAAGCACCTCTCCGGGTTTGCCGGTTGTCAGCGCGACCGCGATGGTCTCGAGAAGGCGAATGGGGGTGTTGGCGTGAACGTTGTCGTCACTCTCCTGGGAGACACCCTTGGAAGGCATATGCACTTGGAGGTCTGAGTAGCCGAAATGATTGAGCAGCTGAAGTTGCTCGGAAAGACGAGGTTGATTGTACACGATTATGCGGCCCCTCCGTCCCATGTTGTTGATTATCTCGAACAAAGGGTTTCGCAGTCCCCTATATGGGCATGCTGGTCAGTGGTGCCACAGCCCTTGAAGCAAGCCAACAGCATACAAGTTACGTTCGGGGGTGGGTTTCCGTGTTGCTCAAGTGCCCCCACGGTTGCGCACCTTTGGACACAAGCTGGTGGATGATAGTGGAAGTGGTCCAGTGGAACTGCGGGTTACCTTAGGAGAGGCCCCCTAAATCGTGGGAACAATATCACCAGCTGTTGCCATTACGGTGCTGTTTTTAACAAGGGA
This sequence comes from Pisolithus orientalis, assembly GCF_024613125.1. Taxonomy (NCBI): domain Eukaryota; kingdom Fungi; phylum Basidiomycota; class Agaricomycetes; order Boletales; family Pisolithaceae; genus Pisolithus; species Pisolithus orientalis. Next base: position 30,487 of record NW_026260942.1, on the reverse strand, counting down.
ATGGGATAGCACTGGTTAGCCAGCACTATGCGGACAGATTTGTTGAACACCCTCATGATGGGAATATTGTTCTTAAGGTAAGAGCCAAACAAGCATAACACTCAAAAATGATCAATCGATCAAAACTCTAGATAGCGGGGCCCAGGCTCACATGACTGGTCGTGGGATTCGGTCTTGAAAAACCAGTGCTAGGCTGCGTGAGGCGAGAATTTGAAGTTCGAAGGCCAAGGACAGAGGCATCTGTACGTGCTGGGCCAGATGATAATCAGCTCCCTGGCAGAGGGTGGATTCAATGGCAATCAGGGATTCCATCAATATCACGGACGTCGTTATGTAAGGGATGTAACGTTGGACATCAGAAACTTGAAAGCTTGAAATCTGAGCTACTGAAGTCGGACTCTTGGCTGAAGGGGATCATGTAACCCACGCAAAGTAAGACCGTACGACATTATATTCTCGTTCGGAGTTTGATGTGAAACATGCCATCGTCACATTGAACTTCGAACGTGAATACAAATAGTACACAGACTCATCACAGACATAGCGGTGACGGTGGTCATCATGAATACTCACAATTGGACCTCTTCGGCCGTCCATTGTACAAGATTGGGAGGATGAAGAAACGGGTGAAGATTATGCACTTAGCAACTATTATCTTCTATCTCCCAGTGTCCGTAAGTTCCAAGATTCTGTAACGAGTCAGTTTAGTTCTGCACGGAGCAAGCGCACGACTAGTAAAAGGACACTCACATATTGGAAACATATTTGGGCACCAGGAAAGTGCATTCCGTGGAAGCTGACAGGGGTGGTGGCACAGAATTCTCGCCAGTCGCCACCATAAGGCAAATTCTCAAGGTAATGTTCGAAACGCTACGGATATAAACAATCTGTAAGCACTTGTCATGGGACAGTTGTCGATGATAGTTACCCTCCTTCCAGATCGCTCGGACGTGCAGCCCTGCATAAACAGGATTAATGGCCGTCATCAGGCTGAATGACCGTGAACCCCACCTTGTCTTTGAACCAATTCCAGAAGGGAACACAATCGGGCTCGTTATGATTGATTTCCCATCGTCCAATCACTACGCCTGGGCCCTACGGAGTAAGCGATGATCAGTATCCAATATGTGACAGTAACATATGAAACGAACTTGATCCTCGCAGTGCTTTGGCAGGTAGCTCTTGCCATGAATCTCTATCGGTATCTCCTTGCAAGCTTCAACTCGATGGGGGTAGTCGACTGGAAGATTTGCAAGAACAGCCGAGTACTCCCTCGTGGCGTAAGTGGTACAGTGGTGTGCCTCCACCTGATCCCAAAACATGCCCATCTTCTGACGTTCACGCTTCTCTTGGTCACGGCGTTCTCTTTCCAAGCGGTCGTGTTCTTCCATTTCCCTGTGCCACTCCTCGCGCTGTCTATCCATTTTGTGCCTCTGTTCCTCTTCTTCGCGTTGCCACTCGAGGCGTAGCTGTTCCATCTCCTGCCAGTGGTTCTCCTCCTCGATTTCCCACCGACGACGCTCTTCTACTTGATGTTTCAAATGATTCTCAATTTCCTTTTTCCATTCCTGTCGCATATCCTCTTCGTACTCTTCTTCACGTTGCCGGCGCTGCTTCGTTTGCTCTTCATGATGTCTCTCTTCTAATAACCATTCCAAGCGAAGGTTTTCCTGATCCACTTTTTCACGATGCCACTCATGGTGGAGGCGCTCTTGAGCAGAAACTTCCTTCTGCCATTCTTCCCGTATTTGTGCCCTACTACCGTAGGAGAGTGGGCATTGGTTTGCTACGTGCGCAGTGGTTTCGAAAAGAAAGGGTAAACCAAAAAGGAGAGTGGCGATGATGATCCAGGATTGAGTGGTCATTCGCCGTGTGCTCCTAGATCCCTTCAGCGCATCGGTCTCACATGGGCTGCAAAGACGATGAGATAGAGTGATCAGCAAATACCATTTAGATAACGCATAGGTAATGGCGTACACAGTGATAGCTTCTGAGTCGTAGTCCCCGGTGGGCCGTTCGCCTGTCGACTGGTAATTGAAAGGCATCACTACGCATGAAAATACAGGATCCTTATGCTTCCGGTGGTTCAACGCTCAAGGGCTGGTGGAAATAAGGTGGGAGAGAATGGGAGGAAGAAGTACTGCTCGTAGAGGCGCTGTTGTAGCATGTTTGCAGTCTGCTGCTGGTCCGATCAGAAGCCTTGTCACTGACCTTACATAAAAAGAGACAGTGACTCAAGAAGCTCCAACTCCAGGCGATAAGATATCATCGCAAACGCATACGATGTCGGGACGGTGCGGACTCCAAGTAGGCTGCGATTATTAGATTAGTGCCGCAAAATACACGAGTGCTGAAGGTTACTAGCCTGAGCTTGTAGTAGGACGAGGATATAAATGGGCTGATCGCAATCGGTTCCCAGAGGGAGGAAAGGGTGGTTCTTTCGTTATTACGCGCTTCTATAGGGGAGGTCCGTTTCAACGTGAAGCTGCGTGTACCCGCACTCAACGTTCAACCCCCGCTTTCCGAAATGGTCTCCCCACATATCTGGGTTGCGGCGAGCCAGTTAGATGTGTGTACATGTACGTGTCATTTTGGCAAACCTTCGCGACGGTCAGAACCGGAGCCTGTGCCGAGTGAATTGATTTATCACTGAATGTGACACCTGGCCCAGAAAGGATCCAGAAAGTTATAATTCATGATAAGGTCATGCGCACGCAGGCGTAAGTCAAATACATACATGTTATCATCTTTGCACTGCCTGTCGGAAGAAAAGCCGAATTTATGATTGGGCTACTCAACCCTCTGCGTGGAATACAAACTATATCAACTTTGACTGATACTGGAATGACAGGAAAACGTACCGAAAAGAGGCCAGACACCAGCATCGGCTGTCAGAAGACAGATTCTGGAGAGCGCTGGCTCGTCGGCCCTCGTGGAATTCCGGAATCCAGTTATCGTCGCGGTCCGGATACGTCCAGGTTGTATTGGAAAATACTGTCGGTCGACAAGGCCCCTTAATGTCCGTGCATGTTCTCAAACGTCTGATCTGTAGTGAATGGGGAACACTAGCAAAGTTAATCTAAATAGTGTACGCGGTGAGCTGGTGCATGACGACTTTCAAGTTTTAAACATACGAGACAGCCACACAGTTTCACTTTCTTTGGCAACGTCAGTCAAGCAAAAAACAGACATGAATACGGAGCAAATAGATGACTGCCGGCTTTCCTCCCGAGACAATTTTCCTCCTACATTCGCAGTCAGTGATCTCATGGCGAGATCACTTGCACCATACAAGTGCGGGTCTGATTCCAGTCACTCAGCACGTTTCAGATCTCAGGAAGAATCGAAAGTCCAATTATCAACGAACATCGTTCAGATTACAGCTACACGAGGGACACATTGTGGGACACGTTCATACGATGCTAGATTGGCGAACACCTCAAAGACCACCGCGAAGACGAAGGACAAGGTGCAGAGTACTCTCCTTCTGAATGTTGTAGTCGGAGAGAGTGCGGCCGTCTTCAAGCTGCTTGCCAGCAAAGATGAGGCGCTGCTGGTCAGGAGGAATGCCCTCCTTGTCCTGAATCTTCGCCTTCACGTTGTCAATGGTGTCCGAAGACTCCACTTCCAAGGTAATTGTCTTCCCAGTCAACGTCTTGACAAAAATCTGCATGCCACCACGGAGACGAAGGACTGACATCGGCACGTCAGCGGATGTGCAACATGTGAAACGGATCATGCGTACCAAGGTGGAGCGTCGATTCCTTCTGGATGTTATAGTCGGACAGCGTCCGGCCATCCTCCAACTGCTTGCCGGCGAAGATCAAACGTTGTTGGTCGGGAGGAATTCCCTCCTTGTCCTGGATCTTCGCCTTGACGTTGTCAATAGTGTCGGACGACTCGACCTCGAGGGTGATGGTCTTCCCGGTGAGGGTCTTGACGAAAATCTGCATACCACCACGCAGACGCAAGACGAGGTGAAGGGTAGATTCCTTCTGAATGTTGTAGTCAGAGAGCGTCCGACCGTCCTCGAGTTGCTTCCCAGCGAAGATCAGACGTTGTTGGTCGGGAGGAATGCCCTCCTTATCCTGGATCTTTGCCTTCACGTTGTCGATGGTGTCAGATGATTCGACCTCAAGGGTGATCGTCTTGCCCGTGAGGGTCTTGACGAAGATTTGCATACCACCGCGAAGGCGAAGGACGAGGTGGAGGGTAGACTCCTTCTGGATGTTATAATCCGAGAGAGTTCGACCGTCCTCAAGTTGTTTACCAGCGAAGATGAGGCGCTGTTGATCCGGAGGAATACTGCAACAAGTTAATGTCAATTATTGCATTCCTGTGAGAGGTGAACAATAGTACCCACCCTTCCTTGTCCTGGATCTTCGCCTTGACGTTGTCGATAGTGTCGGAAGACTCCACCTCGAGGGTGATGGTCTTGCCAGTAAGGGTCTTAACGAAGATTTGCATCCTACATGGGATTCTGTGAGAAAAAGATACACCAACGACGGGATTAACGATTGCCTACGCAAAAATGGAGTAGCTTGGAGGTTGTGAGCTGTGGTAAACACGGAGGAAACAAGGTGTGCCACTCCCCCCGGAGGCTTATAAACGAACGAGATAGCGGAGGTTGAAAGACTGATGAGTCAGCGAGGTGCACCAGTCAGGCTGATGGATAGGCACACCCAGTGAGAATTGGACATATGTGGAACGATGTACATGTAGCTAGGTCTATGCCATAGATAGAGATTGCCCCACATATGAAATAGGTCAGCTCAATCCTCCTCATTTTCTTTGACCCTGAGATGTGCAATGTCTACACCCATCTTCTCCACCAGGAAATACCTCTCCTCAACCATACCTTGTATGATGGGATGATGCAGCACCATTGCAACAACTGATTGAATGGAGAAAACCAGAATGACCTGCAAACTTGGCTCACCCTGCTTGGTACAGGAAGTGACAACCCTGTAAGAATGCTCAAATAGGTGAGTGTGGGGATTGGAATAGAGAGTGATGAGAGCAATGTTGTCATATTCAAATTTATCAGGGGCATCAAGGTCATCATTGTTGTCATCATCATCATTGGAATGGTTGCCTGGCACCCTGACAACGAGTCTTGTGAAGTACTGGACTTCTGTGATGCAGTCTCTGCCATCAAGGAAAACCTTTTATGATATGATGAGTAAATGTACAGCGAGAGTTAACTACAATTCATGTACCTTAACATTCCGAGCCGTGTAAATTTTGTCTGGGGACTTCTGCAATTCTTGATACTCAGACCACACAATTTGGCCATTGGGCAAATGAAGGCATGCCCAGCATCAGATTCTGGGTGCAAGTGGAACTCTGAGATACTCTGAGATAATTTGGGCCTCTGCTCCTTGAAGAGTGATGAGACACTTGTCATGTTTGGCAAGGAGGACATAGCCATTATGGAGGTCAGCAGATGCATGTGGGTTGACATTTTCAGGAGGGTCAAGATGAGGTAGCATAGCCTTGAGCACATTCACTTGGCAACAGTGGATTCCCTGCTGTGTGAGGTTGGAAAATGGGTCTGATGGTTGCCATATCTCTTGGCCAAGATTGCCAATAGTATGTTCCATTGTCCACTGTGAGGAACATATGGGTGAGCCAACACAAGCTGCTTCAGAAGGAGGGTGACATGTGAGGTGAACACAAGGACAAATGAATGGAATGCAATTGACACAACACTGGTAAAAAATATGCTTGAATTCTGGTGCCCATTCCAATATGAGCTGAGAAGCACAACAAAGTTGGGCAGGAGTGATGCTGTATTGAGACATAATACAAAGGCCAGCAATGAACTTGCAAAAATTGCACCAGACACAGACAGGGAGAACTCTGTACAGAAGAGCCAGACAGAGATTGTGAATCCAGGTAATGTACTCTGTGGCTTTGTACCAGGAATTGGCATGAAGACAAGGGTTGTGAGGAGTGATGTTGAATGAGCCTGGTGGATACATCTTGCAAGTGGCAACAGCAAGGCTGTGGGCTTCCCAGGTCACCCTATCCTTAAAAATGGCCCAATACCATGAAGATTTGTTGTTGGTGGGCATGCAGTCAAATTCGCCCTGCCATAAATCAACCCAGAGCATGGCCATGTTTGTCCCACTCAGGTGCATCAGCTCAGACAAAAAAACCTCGGGGATACCTTGAATCAGGTGTGGCTGGAGGCTGAGCAAGATGCTCAGTCTGACAATGCCCATTTTCAGGCACCTTCTTTCATACTCAGCCTGGGTGTGTGAGCTGATGAGATATGTCAGTTGCTCAATGTACACTTGGGAATTCCCTGGCCCAACATCATAGATGTTGAGGTCAGGATGGTTGCAGTTGGGTATATTGTAGTTGTGTGGCTTGAGGAGGACTGGGTAATATTGAGACACACCCAGTTTATGACATCCTTTTACAGGACAGAGCAGGTGGCACCTGTTTTTTCCCTGATGGCTGACAAAGTTGCTGAGGGTAAGTAGGCCAGGACCATCAGCATGTGCAAGAAATAGGAATGGGCATGAGGTGAATTCACAATCTTGTGAGGCATCCCAGATGTGAAGCTCCTCACACTGAACAGCAGAGAGGTGGTGTAAGTCCAGGAACAAGAAAGAGTCAATGATCTTTGGCTTCTTTGGACCAGGTATGATTGTGCTGGGAGGAACATGCTTTTTCTTGTAATGGTAGTTGGGAGAAAGGTCAAGGATGATCCAAATATATATCCAGCAGTCAGACTCCTTACTCTCATATAATTGAGCACCATTGATTGATAACATGAGCAACATGTCTTCTGGCTTGATCCTGTTTTGAGCCACTGTGTGGAGGTATGCTTCCCTGCAGAATATGTTGTTGTAAGCATCAACTAACCCATTGTTTCTCCAGATTTCCTCAAATAGCTGCTGGGTATGATTCTCCTGGTAGTGCATCTTCTCTGCAGTCTCAGGATGGTGCCAAAGGGCCTGGAGTTGTGGGGTGATAGGGATTGTATGGAAGACAGCATGGGGGTGTTTGGTCCTACCATTGCTCTGCTGCAGCTTGACTTGGTCATATCATGGCTTGGAGCACTCTGGACAGGTGTCAAGAGCAGAGAGTGGACCTACAAAGGCAGCACAGGAGTTAATACACATATCTTTGACTACAGATGTGACTCCACTGAGATTGGTGAGTAGGTGCTTTGTTTGCTGAAATGTAGGGAGTTTGCAATTGGGGAAAGTCTTCTGAGCAGCTCTCTGAATCTTTGTATATGCATTTTCTGATGAATGTTCAAGGGCAAGAAACACTGACAAGGCAAGTTCAGTAGACAGATTGTCTATGTGCAGAGGTTCTCAGGGGGGGAACAGACAGGTGGAGCAGGTGGATGGTTGTTGTCACATCCAGTGGGTGGGTTGTGATTCCATGAATCTCCAGGACTGTTGTCATGATGAAAATCTCCAGCCCCATCATCACCATGAAAATCTCTAGCCCCATCATCACCATGAACATCTCCAGCCCCATCATTGCCACAAACATCTCCACAACTGTTGTCACCACAAAAATCTCCAGCCCCATTGTCACCATGAAAATCTCCAAGCCCATCATCAACATCTGCAGGGTGTTGATGATTACCTTGAAAAAAAAAAAGCATATTGAAGGACTTATGTTCATCAGCATCTTGCTGATCTGCAACCTTGTCCATATGCATGTGGTCATCCATCTGATTTTGATGGGCATCTCCCTGGGAAGGTAGTTGAGGGTGATCCCCTGCCTCTAGTGTCTAAGAGGATTTTTAAACCAAAGAGAAGAATGGTTATTAATGTGGTCTTACCAGGCATGCATGTCTGGCAGTACCAGATTTGTTAGAAGTGCTGGTACTTGCAGCAGATGTAGCAATGAATGTGCAGAAAGTATTGGATCATGTTGCCAGTGTTATAGACACCTTCTCATTGCTGTCTGCCTCACATAGGTGCCACTTCCAAGTTCTCAGTGTAAGAATGGGCCTGCAAATGCCTTTGCAGTATTTGCGACATACACACCATAGGTTTGGAGCAGGGTCCAGCATGATGAGGAGTAGGTAGTACTCATAGTGAGTGCAGCAAGAATATGGAGTGGATGGCATGGATTGCACCAGATAGCATAGATTCAACAACCTAGCACAAGTATGTCACATCACATGGAGTTGATGGCACAGATTGGACAGGTTGCATGCAATCAATATCCTGTTCCAACTAGGCATAGCTATGGACAACCTATGCATGTCATGACACATGCCAATACATGTGCACAATAGTTGGTAAATAGTACTACATTTGTCTACCTAGTTACACATTTGTCCAATTCTCACTGGGAGGCCCAGGCCAGCACAGGCCCCATTCTGACTGCTTGGAATAAACTGGGCCAGTGTGTACCTGCAGGACAACCCAAGGATGACCAGTCTGGCAGAATTGGCCACATGTCAGAGTTCCCTTGCCCACTTGGCAGGTCATTGAGGCAACTCCAGTCATTTTATTCTTGGACCTTGGATCAATGATTGGTTGACTTGCCCATGTTTATCAAGGGCCCATCCAATGGTAATATCCCACTACCCACTGTTTTTGATGTCTACACTTTACTGATTCAAAATCTAGATTAATCCACCATGCATCTTATCAATGTCCACACTTTCTGCCTCGAAATGTTCAACTCAAGGCCCCCTGAATATGCTGTCTTATCCCACCACTGACACGAGGAAGAAATATTATTCCAAGACATCGAGGATGGAAAAGATATCAATATCTCAGCACAGAAGGGGTATACCAAATTTCTTGATAGTTGCAGGCAGAAGCAATCAACTCTATGTATCAGTGGTACAAGAACTCTGCATTGTGCTATGCTTACCTGGACAATGTAGATGATCCTGCTGTTGCCTGCAACTGAGAGTGGGCCTTTGCTCTCATGTGCAGTGAATGGTTCACTTGTGGGTGGACCCTCCAAGAACTCATTGCTCCTCAGCACATCCAGCTCTATACTTGAGACTGGCAACTCATCAGGAACAAAGTGACCCTCACTCATGCTTTGATGATTGTTACCCATATACCAGTCCCAGTTCTATACCATGGATTGTCCTCATCACATCTCAGTATCACCCAAATAATGTCATGGGCTGCTAATTGTGTGACTACATGAGTAGAAGACCAGGCTTACTCACTAATGGGGTTGTTTGGCATCCTCATGCCTATTTTATACAGTGAAGGGAAGAATGCATTCAGGCAGCTTCAGCTGGAAATTATGTGGATGTCCAGTGATCACAGCATTTTCACTTGGAACAAACAGTGGTTCACTGGCAGCATACTTGCAGACTCACCAAGCTTTTTTACAGACTTGAGCAATGTTAGAACAATGGGCCTTGGGGAATTCATGCAGGAATGTGTATTGGGTGGCAAGCCCCCCAATCAGTCATACACTGTGACCAACAATGGCATTTGAATTTGCCTTCCAATCATTCCATATGCCATTCCCCAGTATTCTTCAAACAAATATGTCCAGGCATCACCTGCATGTTGTCACTCATACTCCAATGAGCCTCTAAAAATCACTCTCTTAGATGTGAATGGTCAATATGAATGGACATTGGGAACCCCAGCAAATGCCATTGCTGGCAATCTACAATTTGAAGTCCTCAACCTCATCTGCAAGGGAGATGGTGAAGAGAGCTGCCTTGCCCAGGACTGCCTGGAATGCAGTTTTGAATTTCATCTGATGGAGATCTTGTCTCATGGCTTTGCCTGGTGCTGTGTCATCCCTGAGGAAGTTACCTGGGCAGGTCAGAGACTCTGCATGTGGGGCTGCCAGGAGTGTGATCCATGGCATACTGTGGTAATATATGTGAGCGATGCACTTGATGCTTCATTCCAATTGGTTGTTGGGTACCATTCAGGGTGGAAGTGGGTACATGTCATATGCAATGATCATCATGGGGGTGGGAGTGGAACTTTACTGTCATCGAATGTTGAAGCATGGACAGATTATTCATGGGAAGTCTTTGAATGTATGTGGGGGGAGAGGAAGGCTATGGTTGCCAGTATGAAGGAAGCATGGGTAATTGGTTTCTCATTTCACTGTTGCATTCTGCACACACACATACCCAGGACCATGGTAGACATTATCCTGCTTTGTGATGGAAAATATCATTCAATGAATTATGCCATTAAGGCTGATGTTGAGGCATGTACTGGCAGTTGCTTGGCCCATCTAAAGGTATACAGTGTCTCAAAATGGAAATGCACAGCCTTACATAATCCCCCCCTCCCCACTGATCACCTTGTTTACAAGGTCACTGCACCCCAAAAATTGAGATGCTTTTTTTGACATCTGTGCATATGCCCCAACAACAACTCTGCATGGCAAATCCCACCAGCCACATAACCTTGCCTCGATGACTGCAAGGTATGCTGAGGGCTGATGATGGACATTATGTATCATAGTAGTGTAGTGTATGGTGCACAATGTCATGTCAGTGCATGTAATCATTTGTATACACCTCCTGACCCTTTCATCATTTTCCACCACTGCTTTGTGCTGTCATCCATTTTATCCAAATGCTCATCTTCATTCTGTAGATATTCACTGGGATGCTGTGTGAAGAGCCACACATCAAAGTCTCTTAGAAGCTGAATTATGTCATGCCCCCAGCTCATATGCATTGAATGGAGTCAATTGACCACTAGGTGGTGTGCCAATGTCTATGATGCAGTGCTCCAGTGTTTGTGCCTGCACATGATAGTCTGTGAATGCATATGCAGCTGTTATAGGCAATTGCACACAGCTTATTGTGGTCTGCTTGCTACCTGCAGATGAGACTGAGAACATTCTACAGATAGGCATCACTGGCAGCACACCAGTGGGGAGACCTGGCAGTGCATTTGCTTTTGTGTGGTTCATCTCCACGAGCATGTAAACTGGTGGGTATTCCAGCTGAATGACATTATTCACTGATCTCTTCAGACTTTCCCTTGACTCCAGCACAATATTGACCATGTGGCCTCATGCACCATTGGTGATGTCAAGATCAGTGGTGATGTTGAATGTTACTATCACATGCATGCCAATTGCGAGCACCACCTCATCTGACAGCCCTCCTGATTCCTGGTGATTGCATCCATGACCACTTTTTGGATTAGCAGCCACTGCAAATTTCTCAGGCAAGGTGAGTGCATGACCACCTATGGAGTCCAGAGCTGGACAGCTGATAAGTGATATATTCTCCATATTTGCCCATTTGTAAGCAGTCATTGAATTCCACTGCATATGCACAGCATGACATGGAGTCACCAACACCACATATTTCCATGGTGATGAATGGAAGTTGGTAGGTGGACATGTAGCATTGTCCAACACCAGTCCCCAAAGCATGTTGATGTGATGTTCACTGCAGCTGCCATTGTGAATGTGCTGCAACAGATCAAGCCACCCAGGATCAGTCACTCTCACCTGTGTCTTGAGCTTACCACAATGTTGAACTGTTCATAAATGCAGTGACCCAGAAGTTCATCCTTGGTATCTCTTTCCATGTTGCATGGCCAGAATAAAGGCACTGACACTTTTGTAGCCACTGGAGGGAATTGATGAGAATCACTGACAAGGATAACATTGAGGCCACCAAATGGAAGGACCAATGAGTTGTCATCAGCTCCAGTGCATGCCTGGGAAATGATGTTGGAGAGTTTGGCCAAGAACAGTTGAGAGACCATGGACATCTCATCAATAATAAGACAGCATTTGTCACACCAGTATTCCTCCAGTGATTTCACTGTCTGCACTGATTGTCTTCCCCCATTCAGAGGTATCATGCCTGAGACACTGATGTTAGTCATCAGTGATGATGTATACAAGATCACCATCTCTGGTGAGTGTCAGTACCTATGTTATGTAAAGTCTTGCCATCAATGACTGATGCTGCAATGCCTGTGTATGCAGCCTTGATGAGCATACCTCCAATACCAAGGTGAATGAAATTATCTGTGATCATCTGAATTGTCTTCAACTTTCAAACACCTCCTTTGCCTGGTATGATCATGTGCAGTTGATCAGGACACCTCCCAGACACAAACTGCTGTAAGTGCCATTCAATGATATTGTAGGTGTGCTGCTGATCCTCCAATAAGTCATCCACATTACTAGGTTTGAGAGTGTGTTCATCAGTCACCAATTGTGCAAGCATGTATGTGCCACCCACTTTGTCAAATGTGAGGGCATTGTTACCCATCACACTGCCATGGTCCATTTTGTCATCTGTCATCTGTGAATTGACCCTCTTGCTGTTCCCCACACTCTCAACCATGGCTTGCATGGCCGTCTTCCACTGTTCAAGTTGAAGGTGCTTGTCTCCTATCATGAGGCGGTAACAACATGACTCTGTTGACTGTGTTGCACCTTTAGCACTGAAGATTCCACACTGCTGTGCTATGGCAATAGCTTCTCTAGCATGCACTTGTTCTCGAGGAGATAGTTGGTCATGTTTGAATGTCATCAGATCTGCCTCTGACAGAGTCACTGTCCAGTCATCGGATCCCATCACATGTTTGGATGCATCCTTGAGAGGCTCTGCCATTTGATGATCTCATATGGGGGGCAGGTGTTGTGGTGTCTCACCCTCAACTGTTGCCTTCTCACATGCCATTTTTGAATCATAGTAGTATTGCAAACCAGCCAAGACATGCCTCAGCCATGGAGTAGTTGATGCCTCCATGTGATCAAAGGTGGCTGACCATTGCTTGCCATTGCTCTTCAAATCCTGTGCTGATCACCATGGCTTCAACAAGGCCAAGGTACAAGCACAGTAAAAATCATATGTCCTGCTGTCATCCTGATGTGGCAGCCATGGCCCAAGAATTTGTGGCAGCATATTATGTCCTTTGGCCCAACAAACTTGTTGATGTGTTTTGGCTTTTGGGTGGTCATCTTGGTATGTGGAGCATGTATGTGCAGGTCGACCCCTCATGGCAGATGTCAGAGCTGTCACCTTGACTTTGGGTGTGTATTGTTCCTCCCATGTATCACAGACAAATGACAAAAGTGACAGATCCTCCAATTCCAGGCTGTGCCATAGATAGTCCTGCATTTGTGTGCAGGTGTACAACCCCCCTCTTTGACTGCAAAGCAATGTAATGATGTTGTTATTGTCTTCACTGTCTGTGCATTTGATCTCCTGACTTGTGGAATGGTAGGGATACCTGACCATTAATGTAGTGGGTCAACACTGCTGCTCATGCTGACCCTGTGAACAAAATCCTCACCTCTCTGTCGCATTCTCACACAATTCAGGAAACATCTGTTTCACCATACTAAATAGTGGGCCTGTGTACAATGGCACATAATTGTGGGATGTGAATGTATCACCATATCCCATCAGGTAAGACATTACTTGTGGACCTGATAGTTCTGCTTCCTGGTTGATGACATTGATACACTGATATAGCAACAGGCAGTTCTGTTCACACACATCATCATATTTTGGGTTGTCTATATGGTATGGCAGGGTGGTGGCCATCAATGCTGAAAGGTTGTGACTTTTTTTCTGTTTTTTTTTCATGGCATAGGCAGTGATATAGAATGCCATGTCTTTAGTATCTGCGCTGTTGGTGTTGATTTTTAGATTGTTGTTGCACTGCAAGGTCATAAGTAATGTTGGGCAGTATGCATTGATGTACCCATGTGTTTGCCAAGGCCCCCAATTCCCATGCTTGTCCACAAAGTCAACATCACTCAGTGGCCATGGTGTTCTTCTTTTGCATACTAGACCATCCTGCTGCATGCACAGGCATGTTGCCCTTGTGCATGTATGGAGTTGCTGTGACCTTACCAGTTGTTGTTTGAGAGCATGAGTTCTTTCTTCCCATCCTGAGATGCATGGGTCATGGGGTCATGAATATGCTAGTTGATTCTCTCTCAGCATTGTCATCAGATGTTCTTCAGTGAGATCATCCAAATGAGCCCAGATATTGGCTTGAATGTAGTTTTGAATTACCTTGCAAAATGATTCTTGTTGCAATAATGCCTGCATGTCATTTGGGTTAGGGGTGCTCATGAGCCAGAGCAACATATGCACATGCAGGGTCCCTCACCCTTGTGCTTCAACTACTCTGAAGTATGCTGTGACATGCCCAAGGATGCCCACATCCAACAATGTCTGGTTGCTGTGATTATGGATGCTGAATAGTGTCTCCAAGAGAGTGTGAATGGTGAGATCAAAGTACTGTGCAGCAGCATATGGGTTCATTGCAATGTTCTTGGCACATCTATTACTATCAGGCCCTAACTGTTGGAGTGAAATGACCCCTGTCCTTACTTGGACTTAGGCACATGATCATGTCACTTACATAAGCTGTTAGAGTGCACCCATACACTAGTAATATTTACCTAGTCCCTCAGTAGCTTGACAGACTACTGAGGTTCCCTTCAGATTCCTCTCTGGGTTGACCCTCTGCAACCCCACAAACTTCTTCACTAACTGTGAGTTGAAGTGATTAAGATCAATGTTCTCACCTGCAAAGACCTGTGCAATCAGATTGTGGAGGTCAACAGGATTAATAGTCAACCAAATGCAGAAGTTTGTGGGTTTGCAGAGGGAAACCCAGAGAGGAATCTGAAGGGAACCTCAGTAGTCTGTCAAGCTACTTATATTGAGTATAGTACCTGTGGGGAACTATACAAGTTAGTAAGGGTATTCTATCTATGTAGAAGTGTACTCACCCTCAGTAGTCTGTCAAGCTACTAAGGGACTAGGTAAATTTTACTAGTGTATGGGTGCGCTCTAACAGCTTATGTAAGCGACACAATCACGTGCCTAAGTCCAAGTAAGGACAGGGGTCATTTCACTCCAATACCAAAGTGACAGCCCCCCCAGTAATAGACACATTCCCCATATCATACTGCAATAACCTGCACATGCGTTATCTGATCCAAGCATGCATCCATTGGCAGCTGTCATGTGATGGTGTAGCACTTGCACCCATGTGTTACTGATCAGTTGCTGCTGTGCCTCTTTGGCTGCAGCATTCTGCAGGTCAGCCACAGTGATCAATGATAAAGCAAGAGTGTCACATTTGAAGTCCTTCCTCCTCATCTGATGACATGCAGAGTGCATCATCTCTTGCTTTTGGATAAGTGCAAAGACCATGAACAGAAATGTGTGGTGCATGACAAATTGTCAATCATGATACTGCAGTGCCCATTTACAATGTTCCCATAGACTGACTTTCATGGGGCAGTCTGCCTCAATAGTGCCCATCCCATACAGGAAGAGCACAGGGAATGCAGCTCTGAGAGGGTTCTGTGTACTGGCAGGGTTTGGTGGGGTTGTAAAATCTCTGAGTGGCATGATGCCATGGTGCATGACATAATCTCCCTCCTGCATTTCATTGTTGAGATTGGCTAATGCTTGGGCTGTCAACTCTGTGGTGGAGACCTTGGTCTGATCAACATCTGCCACTCCAAGCACATGCAATGGCAACACATCCCCATCATCTGTCATGCATTTGTTCATTGAAGTTATTCTAATCACAGGATAGAAGACATACTGTCTTGTCATGGATGTTCACTCTCATCTGGTGTTGTTGCTATGTCCTCAGGTATGTCCATTTCTGTGCAAAGTCTCAACTCAGTTTCAATTCTGATGAAATTAATGACATCCAGCAGTTCACCTTCGTCCTCCACCTGCTTGTTCATGGTGTAACCCTCTCTTTCCCAAACAGCAGTGTCTTCACTCTCCTGATAGTGAATCATTGCCTCTATTTCCCCAGGTATGCCATCTTTTGGAAGTGCATCCATATGTTCATGACATATCTTAATGTCCTCATAGTTCACATTGTTTTCTTGCAACCATCTCAGGGCTTCATACATGGTACCCCACCACACTTGAAAGGTATGTGATGGCCAATCTGTTGGGACATGTTTCATTCTGATAAATGTGATCACCAGAATGCTGCTCAAGGTCTGCACTGTCTGTGGCATCAACATGCCTTTGAGCATGTCCACTACAGCCAGCATGTTGATCTCATATAATGTCACATTCCCTGCCATGGCCCATTGAAGATGCTGCAGATTTTGTGAGTGACCTCCATCCCTTGGATATAACTTGAAGATGTAACACTGAGGGTAGTGCTGTGCTACTAACAATGTCTCCACAAAGTTGAGTTTCTGCAATGCAAGGGGTACATCACCTATCCACATGTTGTTATTCAGTGCATATTTTGGTATGCAGTCTGCATGCATGGCTTGATGACAATCCTTGCACATCCAGCCCCTGCCATCTGGTTGTAAATGTGTGCTGTCGACCACAAGTCCTTGCCAAAGTTTCTGTGCCACATGAGCTTTCAGTGGACTCAGATGGTGTTGAACATTGGGTATGTCTTTAATGAGGTGAACATTGCCTGCCTGCCTGTAAGCAGCATTTGTGCATGTCTTGGTGTATGGCTTACCTTCTTTCTGGAGTAACTCCTGTGTGCATACCACACAAACTGCTGCTGCAACCACATCATTATTGGTGGCATCTATGAATGCTGTGATGCAGGCCTGCCACTGCTTGTCAGTAGGCAATCACATGTACTCAGCAGAGGTGTCACCATCATGGTCATCCCCTTCACCATCACTTCCATCTGCAGTGCACTTTTCTCTCTTTGTGCACTGTTTGCTGTGCCATTGCTCTTGATGCCTTTCTTTGGCTTGACATTTGTGCTCCTGCATGGCTTGCTGCTTGGTGGTGGCAGCCTCTGCTATCACATCCATAAATTCATGTGGCAACTGATGGATTGCAGGTCCCAATTGCACCCAGGTTTGTAGACTTTTGGGTAGTGTGCCTGCTGGAAGACATTCATAAACTTCTTGATGTGTTAATGCTCCCCACAGCTTGGTCATGTTCAGTCACAGTTGAATCTTGATCTCATTTTGGGTAATGTAACATCCCACCCTCCTTATTATGCCACCAGATTGATGTGCACCCCTAAATGCTGGGTATTAAAGGGTTGTCTCTGATTCTGGGGGGCCAGACACACCTTGCCCACTGCCTCCATCTCTGTCAATGTCTGCATCTGATGACTCCAACCCCATGTCAATTGCTTCCATGAATGCCTCTGTCTCTGGACTGGCAGATGATTCTGCCTCAGATTTTGTTTCTGATGCAGCACCAAAATGCTCCAGCATGGTAGGGAACTTGAAGGAGAGTGCAGTGGCAGTCTACACAGTGACTCCCAATGTGGCTGTGTGGGCTGAATTTTTCTTTGGAGGGGCAACTGGCAATGTCACTATTCTGAAAGGTGAGGTTGATGATGTCTCAGAGTTGGTTCTCAGTGGTGTCTTTGAAATTGATTGTTAAGATTTCTTTATGGGAGCTGAGGGTGGATACTCACCCAAGAATGCTTTCAGCTGTGACTTTGTTGACATAAAGTTGACATGCAACCTGGTTGCCATACAACATGATGCTGTATATGGCTCAGCCAAGGATGACTTCCCATTGATCATATCCAACATCAGGGCTTTGGAAAAAATCATTGTACTGAAAAAGGGAGAGACTTTAGTCTCATGCGTCTGTGAAAGCTGTGGCCTGCCATGCATTCACTTGTCCCATGCCTTGTTCATGGAATGTCTGCTAGCTGTCTCTCCTGGGAGCCTGCTCCTCTAATCTTCATGTTTATAGAAAAAAGATGACAGTGATGACACTGACACCATCACGCACAATGGTTTGGCTCTCCATCTGCTCCTGCATTTGCCACCTCTCATGAGTGTCTCACAGAAAATGCAACTGTGGCATGGCCTGTACAGGATCACCTCAAAGAGGCTCTTGAATGTGCTGCTTTGACAAACTATGTGTCACCTTCTGCCAGTGTTTGATGTCAATGGTGTTGCCATTGACCCTGTCAACTATCATCACATGTTGTGCAGTGTGATTGTTCAAGTCCATTTGGCTCTTTTCACTACTCCATCAAAGGTGATAAGAAGTCCATATTCATCACTGCTGCACATGAGATCTGTGTGCTGCATGTGCCACTCCTGGCAGCTTGTGAATCCACTCAAATGCAGGGGTCTCAGATATGACATGTCAACTACTGCAAACAAGAAATCACATTTGGTATGCCTCTCACTGTTATGCATGGTGCAGATCTGACCACTATGTGCTCTGCCATCCAGTTATAAATAGCTAGGTGGCGAGGGGGGCTTGTCTATCTATGGTGTTATCTACCATTGAAGTAGCTTCCATATGTAAACTTTGGTGTTCCATGGCAAAGGTGCTTTTCTCTTAGAGCTGTCCACTGGTGTGAGGGGCTATGTATTCTTGGCAGCCATTAGCTCTGCACCTGCAGACTGGCAGGGCTGCTGTGGTAGATCTTCACATGGATTACATAACATGGGCAGGTTTTCTGAGGTTGCTCTAGCATGGTGAGAGCAGTGATGCACATGCAATGATGCCTTGTGTCAGCAATAGTGAGAGTGCTCATCATCTGTGGTATGCTACTAAATCTGATTATCTGAAGTATGTGGTGCCTGGGTTATCATTGCAATGGGCAATTGATGATGTCCATGACAAGTGCCCTGGGGCATCTCTTGAGGGGGACCCCCTCCATGATCTCGAGGAGAGCTCCTATTGCTGGGTTCACCTCTACCTGCTGCATCTATGCACCCATCACCTGCTTCCTGTGTTTTCTGTCATATACAGGTTGGTCTCTCGGTGTTGTGGCCTTGCATTACATTCATTGTTGACATTGGCATCACAGCATCATGTCCTCTCTGTTGCCTGCCCCTGACAATGGTATACATTATTGGGTATGGGGCTTCTTGTTTGGCCCCAGGTCTGGCCCATGCCATTTGAATCTTCATGTCTTCAGCAACAATGACATCAGAATCTCTGGCACTCAGTACCTCTTTGCTGCCAATGTTGAGATCACCACAAGTCATATGGAGGTCGAGCACTGCATTTATATCATGTTCTTTGATTTAGCCCATCATCAGGCTCAGTGTGGGGATGCTTTGTATGTCTTCATCCATGTGTGTGCAAGTCACATGACCCCTTTACACATTTGTGCAGAGGATGACCTGCAAGATATCTTGTGTGTCTTATTGGTGTATGTATTTTATTGTGTGCAGCATCTTGTCCTGACAGATGTCCCTGTTTAGGCTGGCTAACCAGTTTCCCACTGTTGGGGATTCTGCCAGCACTTAATGTAGCATTTGCCTTACTGTAGTTTTGTGTCTGCTACAGAGCAATTGCAATTTTACTTCTTTCATAGGTGTCTACAGCCTATGGCGATGTTGGGCTTGCTCAGTCGCATCAGTAGTGGATGCACAATACATCATTGGATGCTCTGTGGCTGGCCACTGGCTGGCACTCAGGAACCCCTTAAGTTCATCTCACCATCTGCTCCTGCATGCAGTCATGTTCAGTAAAGGGGCCCCCTCACACCCCTTACAACAATGTCTATATAATGTGTGATTGTGCACACTGGGCAGTAAGAAATCCTGTCTCAACCATGTATCATATGCCTCTGGAGATCAAGCAACATATTCTTAGGTATTGCAACATCTCCAATATTGCCATGCTTGCTCAGACCTGCATGCTACTCAATTGTATCACCCATGATTATGTGCAGCACCACCTCCATTTCATGACATTTGGTTTTTTCAACGAACCTGACATGCTCTCAATCATCTTGCAATCATGTGATGTGGTTGTCTCCAGTTTGTGTGCACTACACCTTCTCTTACCTGCAAATGACACTGCATGGTACCCCAGTGACCTTGACATATATGTGTTGTGTTGTTTCATGACTTGCATCACAGTCTTATTGGAATGTGAGGGTAAGTGCTCCATCTCCTTGGGGGGTGGCTTCACTCACTTTGCTGGTCACAACAGGCTACTGAATCATGCATCAACACTTTGCAAGTGCTAACCCATACATCTCTTCCTCAATTCACTCTGTAATTTCATTCTCAAATATGCATTGGTCAATCAATGTGGTCGTCTCCAATACTACTGCTGCTATATCTTCGATTTTCAAGTTTCACAGCACCACTGTCATGAATTTCTTCACATCTGATACCATCTTTTGTGCTTATCTGATGCTCACTCTGCATCTCATGAGCATGGTCAATGCAGAACCTATATACTTTGGTCCTTTGGAGTGCAAAGCAATGGGCACCCTCCAGGAATATGTGGATCACAGGTGGTGGTTGGTAGCATGCCAGGAGGTCCATGGATCCACCAGTGTGTGTAGATTGATGCCCCGGTCAATTGCAGACTGGAGTTGCTTATGGATCAACATCACCAATGTACAATGTGTGGTGGTGACCCCTGTGGATGTTTTTGAAAGGTTGGGTATCATTAACCTCATCCAGCTTTTGGGGGGGTATGTATGTGGTGCATGGGACCCATTTATGCATGGGCAATCTTTCCTCATCAAGGATAATTCATGAGTGGTACATTACTTCTTGGCATTTATTCCAATCTCACAGAAGTTAGGCTGGACTTGCAACATTGCAATAAGATACCAAAGCCCTATGGGCACCCTGGGTGCTCCACATGATGTTGGTAGTATGTTACACAAAAGTGACATTATGCATGTGCTCACAGTATGTGGGAAATTGTACAGGACCTGGAACAGAGATTATTCTACTGGATCATAGGCCATCTCCTGTGGCATATAGCCATTCTTTGGGTGCAAAATGCATTAACCAATATGAGCAGTCATGGATGATATACTAGAGAATTGGCAGGACACATAATGAAGTGGAATGCCCCTGAGTGTCCAAGTGCTGCACCTGCACTTACTGGAATTGTGCAAATTGGCAGCAGGTGGAAAGAGCTTCATATGAAGTCAGAAGGTACAAACTTATTATTGTCCAACAATAAGTTGGAGACCATGTCTTGATTGGAGGGACTGTCCACATAAGATGTGACTGTGGTGCACACAATTGCAGCCTGCACTGCAGTCATGCAGTACTTGTACTACAAATGATACTTCATGCAAGCAAGTAATGATGTGAGGTTACTCATCTTTGGGGTCATAATCACAAAATCAACATGGTCTGTCAAAAACTATATCCATGCTTTTTTGTTCAGTGAGTGACCTTCCATCATTCACATCTGACTATGCAACTCTGTTGAACTAGTCTGCACAACATTCCAAAGTGTGATGAGCGCAATTAGTGCTGGGGGCAGAAATATTTTCAGTTGATATCTGCTGGCACAATGGCACAGTGGCAGTTGGTGAAATGGCACAAGGTGGCAGAATCTTTTTTTTTTTTTTTTTTTTTCCCTCTACTTACCATGCATACAACTATTGTAAATGAATACCAATTCTTAACTAGAGACCTTCTGATGACATCAGTGAGCCAATATCCCAAGTTGTGCTGCCTGCAGATGCTTTCTTGAGTGCAGTAACCTCCTCCCTGAATCCTCTTGGAGGCAACCCCTTATCCACATGATCAAGTTCATCCCATGCATACAAACCTCCATCAAGAACTCTGGACAGTGAGCCATCATCCAACTGATTGACATCACTCATGCATGCCTCTGCTTTCTCACACTTGAGCTCTGCAAAAGCTTCAACAAGTTCTTCATCTGTGATGGATTCAGGGCCAGCAAGATAGTCATCCAGATCATGAGCATTAGCTGCAAATGGTGGGACCCATGAGAAAGTCCATTTGAGGTCAGCTGCCAGCTCTGTATTGATTCCAGGTGTTGGCTGGGTATGCATGGGGGCATGTTTCTGATGTGTTGACTTCCCAGCTGTGCAATCCATTTTCCAAAGATGGTAAGAGTAGTGCATGTATGGAAAGCCAGACACTCGTGCCACATAATTTTTGAACTCAGCACTGAATGCCTGAGCACTTACTACTTTTGAAAAAAACTTTTGGCGAGACCCCAATCACCATTGTGCCATTGATAGATGTCCATTCATCATTGTGCCAATGTCCAAAGTTCCATTACCATAGGTTCACATGCTATAGCAATAGATTTGATGGTCATTTACAAAACAGTAGCATAGAGTTTTATCTAAGCCCAATATCCCATAGATCTACAAGCTGCAACAAAAATCTTGCTTCACTAACAGACATACCCTGGCTGGCAAGAAAAATAACCAGATCTTCATTGTTATGCACACACTCGTGTGCCTGGATAATATGTTTGACATCCCCAACACCATATCCATGGGATGCAAGATAGCAAGCTGCTAGGTCACCAAGTGGGTGAGCAAGGTTCCAGATGCATGAAGTCGAGGTTGGATAATAATTGCTGGAAATGATGCCACGAAGATTATGGACATGACTATAAATGATGGGAGAGATTGTGGCCTCTGACCTAGATGAGACAGTTGACGTCAGAGTGGAGGAGTGAATGTAGATGAGGTATGCAAAAAGGTCGGGTCAGATGATGACATAGAAGCATGCAAAGGCATTGAGGTAGTTTGTTGAGATCAAGGTGAAATGGATAGCAAGCGATGGAGCTGTTCAGCCAAAGAATTGGCTGTGGCTGGAGGGGGACTTTCACTTATCTGGTCATATGTCAACATGGGTGGCATGCATTGTGGTACTCCTTTGATGATCATGAAGGCTAATGCAGCCCAAAATGAAGTAGTTTCCCTTCATACACAGTATTTAAATGACCCTTCAGCATGCATTGTGCTCTCACTGAATGAAGTCAAGCTACAATCTACATAGTATGAGATTAAAGACTCACACTGTGTGATGAATACCAGGGGGTGAACCAATGATGATCGCATAAAAACCACTTTCATCTTCCAGTAATGTCCATACACATGGAATGTCAAATGCTGCAAGTATCTGCATGTAGTCTGCATTGTGCAGAAGTGTATCTATGATGGCTTGAAGAGTTTTTGCAATGCAGCTAGCTTCAGAGCTTGTTTTACATTGGATTGCAAGGGGGAAGGCTCATGTCTGACAGCCATACACAATAAATGGACTATGGACTGTGTTTTAGTACTTGTATTTGAGATTGGGTTGTATGAATGACATACCAGTCCTCAGACCCATAAACATGGGCACCACCATCACCACCAACAAGAGCCCAGCAGTGTTCTGAGTTGGCCATGTAGATGTTGAATGCCAAGAGCTTGCCATCACACCACTTTATGTACCAGAATTTGCCAGGCATTTCAAGAAATGGGATGGATAAGAACAAGTGCAAGGCACCTAGTGAATCGCTCTCAAGAAATTAAGTTGCTTTCTCAACAAAGACATCAATACAGTTATACTCCCAAGGGTTAATCTCACCAATCGAAGAATGATGCCACACAACCAGCACATGTTGTGTGAATGCTCAAGGTTGTGTGATCTTAACCACTCTCATATGTAAAAGTACTACATGAGGTTTTCATTCTGGACACCACAAGACAATAACAATGCAATTGTGTAAGACAGGGAGACTACCAGCTGCCAAATTGACAAACTAGCTTGTAAGGAAGATGTGAGATAGGCTACATTCACAGACCAGCATCAACATCCTCCTCATCTGTCCCATCATCCTCCTCCGAAGAAAACTGAGCCACTAGAAGTGGAGGAGTGGCATCAATCTCATTGTAGATATCAGGCTCATCAATGTTCAGAGCATCCATTGTCTGTAGATGGCTGGCCTCTGAAATGAATGGGAATCAGAAAGGATTGCTGTTCAGATTATGATGCAAACACTTATGAAGGCCCAGTCCATTTGCAACACCACCCATATAACCCTCCACTTCATGGAGAGCATGAAGGCCTGGCAGGAGATTCAATTCCTTGGAAGCTGCATTGAGATGGTCTTCCATTGCTGTCAGAATGGTGGGCACTCCCTCACAGTGCTGCATTAGGTCCAGGATATCACAGTAGACAGTCCATGCAGAGGTGTGTCCAACAGAAGGGCTGCCCAATTGAAAGTAACATGCTTTGATGAATGCTTTGAGAGAAGGGGGCACAAGGTCAAACATGATGTGGTTGGGATTGATGTACAATTGTTGCACTTGTTCGATGGTGTCTGGAGAAACCATTATCTACATCATGCACAAATACATAGTAGGTTAGCATTGAAATGTAAGCTACAAGAGAGTTAGGACATGCCTTGAAATTCAACGCCCCATAGTCCTCTGGGCATGTATAGATGAGTTCTGGGATTTCATGAGGCAAAACTTTTCTTTTGTCGCAATGCTTTCAGCTGTTGTTGATGCAGTCTTGATAGTTGTTTAGCTCAACTTGGAGCCAAGGGATGAATACCCATTGAAAAACCATGCTGTGGATGGGGTCACTTTGAATACATACAGGGACAGGTGTGAATGGCATACTTACAGCTGTAGTGTGTTGTTGGGGTCATACCAGCCAGAATCTACACCCATATCAAGTAGAGATTCAAAACCTGGGGAGAAACAGCAGTGGAGCTAGGACCAGGCTATCTCTGGCTTGATATTCTTCTTTGTACACATCCACCAGTGCTGAATGTAGCCCTCAAGAACCAGATCATGCATCTGCCACAGTAGAGTTTATGCATTCACAATTCTGAAGTTTTCAGTACCTGGATCACTTTGAGTGATCATGGGAATGTCTTACAGACTGTGAACTTGAGCAAAAATAGGAAGATATGTGTGGAACTTACAGCCAAATTCTTTGACAGTATTGAGGTAATAAGAGAGGATGAGCTGCAGGTTGCAATTGGAGTGCCAAACCCTGGTCCAGAGGATACAGCCTGAAAAAGGTTTGATGCCAGTGTGTAGTGTGAGGCCAAAACACAACCACTTGTCATGCTGGTCCACAGCCCATATATTGTTTACACTGGCTGCCCAGAAGTGGTGATGCTGCAAACGATTGGCTTCGCAGCTCTTCAATAAGTGGGGTTCATAGGTAACAAAATACTCTTGGATCATGCTTCTATGTGCCAATTTCTCATCAGCATTCTGCAAGTGAGTGGACAATTGGTCATGGTTTGCTTACCTTGAGACAGCCATACCATGCTCATGAAAGAGTAGCCCAATCATCTCATGTACCCCTGCATTGGGGTACATTTTCTGCATCTCAACCATGATGTCTTGGATACTCTTGCAGGTGTGTCCCTGTTGGCAGGTGCAAAGTAGTCCAAGCTGCTTTCGAATTTCCTGAAACTTGGTGAGGCTGAGATTATCAGTGAGTCATGAGTCACTCCCTTTCAAAGAAAACCTCACCCAATACCATAGACACTCGTATCAATATGTTTGTGGATTTCAGAAACAATCTCCTTATCTGTCAGGTGGGCTTTCCACAGTCACCTGATGTGGGGCTCAATTTGGTCAAGGGGTGCTGTAGGTCATGAGTAATACATCATCATATCACTGGGAGAACTAGTACTTATGAGTAGGTTTATTCTGATTCTTCAAGAGGGTAGACATGAGAATGGCATGCTGTAATCTGAAGGGTTTCCACAGTAGTCAGTTCACCCTGACTCTTAAGATCTCCTGTTGACATGTTAAGATGTACCGAAGCTGTGTTATAGTGTTGCAATCACAAGCATTGCAGACATGTGCGAGTCATTGTGATCACATGTATTACAGACATGTGTATGGACAGCCAATCACTTAGGCTCTCTGTTCAACCTTCTGCAATGGGTACATTCACCATGTGCCTATCTCCTCATGCTGCTTCAATGGGCCACCATTGTCTGATGCTTGATGAATTGGGTTCTCGTCCTACTCTTTTGTGTGACCATTCAAGACAAACCATGCCTCAAGGTTGTGAATATGACCTTTTACTGTGGATTCTGTCACTTGATTTAACCCCCTGTGTCCTCAAGGTATGGTCATGTTCCTCTGAAACCTACAGGTAGGCTTCCAAATCCATTTGAGGACCCATTCCAAAGTTCATCAGCTGTCTGCTACACTTAAGGTCAATGCTAGGGGCCACTGCATGAAACATCCTCGCATATTTCATCATCTGATTCCATCTTGGCTGAAGTAAGTGCCTGGAATTTATCTCATGACAAACTAGCTAATGAAGGAAGTTTGTTACATTTTTATGGTCAGGCCTTGTGTGTGCCAGTGGTTCCATTGACCAGGATACCAGCCAGTCATCATCCAGTGGATTGTACTTAACCTGTTTACCATTGTTCTCACCCATTCACTCAGTATCTTTGTTATCTTGTGATCCTTCCCCCATGCAAGCATCTGTTTCAAACCTCATTACTCAGTTTACTGAGGATGTGTTCACAAAAGAAGACAGGATCTGCCAGCAGTCTTGGTGCCAAGCTCTGATATGCAAGGGCAAGCCTTGCCTCTATGTTGCTGCCTATGATCCTGCTCAGCCCGGTAAATTCATCTGTGAAGCATGTCATAGGTGGTACAAGAACAAACCTGCCACCATAGCTCAGGCACAAAACACCAATGGTATGTATGTTCTGCGCTGTTCATTGGGCTTGGACTCATACATCCTCAGCATTACCTGATCCACAGTACATACATCAGTCCATAAGTGCTGCACAGTCATGAGGTATGTCCAATCTGTGCATTCAGACTTGCTGCTAAACTCAACTTATTTGGAGCTTTGGTCAACCCCCCCACTGTCATGGCCATGTCAAATGCTGCTCCAAACCTCAGCAACTTGGCAATGCTGATGCCTCCACTGCCAACACCAACTGCTCATCACAACCCCAAGTTTTCCCCTGCTGGTCTGAGTGTCCAAGTGCCATCTGCTTGGCAGAATGTCCCTCAGCCAGAAAACCCTCTGGCAAATGCTGCATCAGGCCACATGATTGTGCTGCCACCTGGCTCCACTGGTTATATTGCACAGCATGTGCATTATGCAGCTCAACGTGAACATTGGGCACACATGGCTCACAACCCACCTCCCACAGAGACAATCTCCTTAGAAATATGGGCAGTCTTCAAAGCTGGGGGCAAAAAGAAGAATCTGCAAGCAAACAACATCAGGGTAAGTTTTGCTTGATTCAGATTGTATGAGCAGTGTTAATCGAGTTTGATAGAGTATCTGTGAGGGACTGAAAGATGTTGATGTGCTGAGCACTGCACATGAACTTTTGGCCATAGCACTTGGCATTTTGGTACTGCACATCAAAGATTACTGCCCACAGTTTCCCTGGCAAGAGGAGGAATTCTTCATCCACAACAGTAAATGGGTTGACATTTCCAGACATTCAAGCCCAATGGCATACTTTTATGGTGACTGTCTCCATGACAGCAATTGGAAAGGATCAAAAGCGAAGGTTTTTAAATCAAAACAGTTCATGTTATTTGTCATTGTACCTGTGAATCAGTGGGAAGAATTTGAAGAATTTCGAGAGAAGCTCTGCTCTAGCCCACCTGCCCATGAACAGCAGACATCTCGGGCCAGCTTGAGCGCTTCTCTCCCTGGTTCTACAGTCCCAATGCTGGTTGTACCTTGAAGCATGACTTCTGAGCCATCCACTCTTTTTTTCTCCAAGGGAGTGGTTTCTATGACATCAAGTAGCATGTTTGATTGCCCAATCTCGCATGATGTTGCACATCTTTGGGATGGAGAAAAGGTATGCTTAGCTCCAACATGATTTTGACCCAACCCATCCACTAACACATTGAACATAGGATATGGTGCCACCCACTAATTCAAGTGTGATGTCTGGTAAACACCACCACCATCATACTAGTAGTTTGTCCAGTGGTTCTACTCCCCTTCTGTCCCAGAAGAGATCTGCAAAAACTTTCTTGTCCCCCAACTGCAATCAAATCAAGAAAGCATTACAGTCTGGGGGGTCCTCCAAATTCAATGTAAAGACAGGTAAGCAGACTTTTCAATTGATATCATTGTAGTTTCGAAGTACTGATGTATCTTAGTCTTCCAGCAGAAAGTCGTACAAGTGGACTTTTACCCCATCCTGACCCATGATCTTAATGATCTGGTCAGTGAGAAGGCTGCATTTGATATTAGAAATGCTAACCTTTACTCTGGGAAAATCTGGCTTGATGCCTCTGCTGATTCGATCATCAGAGTCAGAGCATTCAAGATGGCCCAAATTGTGCAACTCAACCTATCACCTCTCAGGGACACAGGTATCAGGTCATCTCCCAATGATTGCATCATCCTCAAAAGACTGTATATCAATGACCATCTTGCAGAAGTCAAACCCCCATTCACACATTATGCCCTACAAGACAAGTCCAACATACTCTACTGTGAAGCCAACACTTTGTACTGGGCCAAAGCACTCTTGCAGATGACATACCAATTCATTGATTGTGCTGTCAAAGATACCAAGGTACCACCACCTTTCAAAATGACTTGCCTGCACTTTGTGGATGTGGGATTGTTATTTGCATATTTGGATGTGCCAGTGGAAACAGAAAGGGGGTCTGGGAAGCTGTCCAAGCCCAGCAGTATTGTGAATGTCGCATACCTTGTTGAGGAACTCATCCCCACATCCTCAGATGATGAGTTCGTGAAGTACATCCACAATGGCAATGCAGCTCCTTGCTTCCTTCTGGATACAAAGGCAGAAGAGATCACAGACTTTTTGGCCTTCACTCAACACATACAGTACATCATGACTGGTGGTCAAGTATACATATCTGACTATCAAGGTAAGCTGTGGCAATAGGTGGCACTACTCATGCATCTACTTACATGAGTTCAACCAGGTAGTGGACTGCTTTTGACAGATCCACAGATCCTCACACATCCATAAGTACATTTTACTCAGTATTCTACCTTGTCAATGTCCCACACTCTTTTATTGTCTCTAGTGATGTTGCTGAAGGTCGAAGACTCTTTGGTGAGGGGAATGTGGAGAAAGGGGTGGTGCTGTTCGAGAATCAACATATTTGCAACTTGTTTTGTAGATGGGAAGGCTTTGGGATGAAGGCTTTCAGCCATGGATCAAATCTCTTTGTTCAACCACTTAGACATTAGACACATATGTACTCTAAGCTGTGGGTCTATGTGATATTGAACTCAGATAAAACTATGCAATATTTTTTGTAAATGACTGCCAAATCTATCACTATAGCATGTGAACTCATGGTGATGGGACTTCAGACATTGGCACAATAGTGAATGGACTTGTTGTATTGGATGTTCAACAATGGTATAATGGTGATTGGGGTCTCGCCAGGAGTTTTTTTTCAGAAGTAGTAAGTGCTCAGGCATTTGGCACTGAGTTCAAAAATTATGTGGTGCGAGTGTCTGGCTTTCCATATGCATGTGTGCTTTTCTGAGCATTTGAAATGTTTTGACTGTAAGGCCACATCACTTGTGAGACTGAACACCACCAAGGTCTGAAAAATGATGCTCAACATCAGCTGTGTGAGGGACCATTGAATGGATTGTGATGGCCATTAGCTTTAATGGACATTTTTCTGCACTGATAGGAAGTGATTCCCACCACATGAGAGCATCTGCTTCTCCACCAGCAAAGACACCAGAGCATTTATAGTACTCTTTGAGATTGTGGACAACAGAGATTACAAGAGCCTCATGCCACCTCCATTGCTTCGCAATCTTGAGTGCAGCCTCAACCATAAATTGGAAGGAACATCCATTTGCAACCTGGGAGATTGCAAGCTTCCAGCACATTGGATGAAGGAATATTGCAAGCAAGTGGATGGTTGTGCTCATTGCATGGAAATGGTGATTGAACACAGTCCATGCATGGGCCCAGAAGGAAGTGTCATCCCCATCCTCAAGGCTAAGCTTGGACACTGTCCTTGCGCAGCATATGAGGGTAAGCATGCAGTCTGCAAGTGATGTGTCACATGACTTGCAGTCCCCAATAGCATCAACAAGGGGTTTGGCAGTCTTGATTAGTTGTCCAACTGCATTCCAAAATTCTGCATCATGCAACACAGTTGTGATGACATCCTTTGCAACTGGGGTAAATCCACCAATTTGGTGCTGTGCATCTGGGCAAACACAAACTAGGGTAAGTGCATTGCTAGCAGGTGCGCCTGTGCAGAGAGTTGAGGCTGTTAACATGGGAATGGGACAGATGGGTGAAGTGAAGGTCCCAGTGAGTGTATTGATATATAGTTTTTCCTTAATTTGAGTTTTACTTCATATGATGTCACTCAACTGAGTCATACTAACCTTTGGGTGATTCTACTCATCCTGATGTATATTTTTGAGTTTTCTTTGTTTTTCCTTGTGCTAGGTCATCTTAAGGATGAAGAATAGTTGAGAGTGCATGTATGTGAGTGAGGATAGTAAGTACACCACTGATCAAGATTTTTTTAGGTACATATATGTCTTCAAATTGCCTTGTAGAGGGTCTGCATCCACTGTACCAGCTGTGGTGCTGCATTACACCCCATTACCATTTTGTAAAGAGACTGCACCTTGAAGAGCAATCTTTGACCTGCTCCACACTTGATTTATCACTCACTTGTTTGTTTGCCTGGAGTTTATCTCTGCCATCATTTGGTGGCACTTCAAGGTCCAGAGAGTTGTGTTCAAGGGTGGGGAGTGTTAGAATCTGAGGAGGTTGTTCTGTGATGTCAGGAGAGTGTCTTAGGAAAGGAGTGGGCCATGTTCAAAG
>NW_026260941.1:0-45912 GCF_024613125.1 Pisolithus orientalis | reverse complement strand
GACATTGACACATATCCACCCGGAGGACGTGAATAGACGACAAGTCTTCCAACTTCCCGAGGGTAACTCACCAGGGATCCAGTGTATGAAGTTTGTCATGGAGAGGAGTTCGGATTTCTTTGGTAGAATAACTCTGTATGAATTGCAGGTGGAAGGTTGGACGCCGTAACGAAAACCCAATCATCATCACTGAAGGCGGTCGAATAGCCCCACAGTGTGCATGGAAACAAAATTTCACGACAGATAGCGCCGCGCGAACGACGGCAGTTGGCAAAAACTTGAGCTTCAGAGCATTCTACTGCACGTGATCGCGTCCCCAACCGTCAACCTGATAATCTTACAGTTGCGAGTAATATACTATAAAGCGGCCGCAATCAAACACTACTATGTAGATCCCTGCAGGGATGTTGAAACGAAGATAGACCTGCCTAATCCCTGCGACGGCAGTTGGTAATTCACAATGGAAACGCCTTGCAGACTTGCTGTACATCCACTTACCCCGCGATCGTGCTCAGTTAGACGCCATTATGACAGATGTGGCAAGACATTAGGAAGAGAGCAGAGCCCGTCACTGGCATCATAAGCGAGACTCTTCGATTGATCGCTCTCCTGTAGACATGATGCTTGGGTATGTACGCAACCTTACGGATGGACGCATCAACATGAGGATAACGGGGATCTGCACTGCACGGAAATCTTGGAGGCAACGAAAATAAACGGACAGCCTGGATCGGCAGAACGAAGAAGAGCTTCGAAGGCACGTGAATGGTGACTGTTGCTAGCTGTACGCACGATCCAGCGCGGACAAGGGATGGGACCCAGGCCACAACGATACAGCAAGCGGTTGCGCCTCTCCGGCCCATCTCAAAGTATGTGTCATGGCCGCCGCCTGTGTTCCATCTCCCATATTTCTTCCCCGTATGGTCTCCGCGTGGACGGCCCACTAGTCCTTGCAGAGAGGGCAAGGAGGTTCCACAGTTCAGAGAGACTGTTGAGTATGTCACCGCCCATGCACGATGAGAGGATACACCACCCTATGACTGAAAAGCTGATAGGGTGGGTGAGTGTGAATTACAATATTGGGCACATGGGACATACACGAGGACGGCTAGAACGAGCAAAAGCAGAGCGAGCGAGCCATACCCTTGGTCCGCCATCGATGTCATCATCGTGAACTGCCGCAGTTCAACAGGATCGGATGATTATGTATCGCGAAACCGGGGCTGCACCACAAAATTTCTCAGCTGTGTCTGCTTGGTGCTGACAGTGAGAAACGGGGTAAAAATGCACCGGAGACCCATCGGTCCTTGTCAACCGCCCCTGAGAACAGCACCAAACTACATTTGTACCAAGCCACGGTCTCTGTTATCTGCCTGACTTTTTGCACTGTTTTTCCAGCGACAGCTCTTCCAGTTGTGTCCTGCTCTGCCATGTCGCCGAGGCTAGTAAACCCATCCACTGCGTCAGGTGTACGCGCTGTTCCTCTTTGTTCACTTCACTTCACTGCTCATCTCCCCACCTCAGGTAAATATGGGCAGCGATATCGAAGTGATGCCGCAAATCAAGGACGAGCACCGTCCAGACCCCTACAGGTTTCGCTTGGGCATAATGCCAGACGACGAACTCAACCAGCTACGCCGACGCCATAAGACCGGTAAAAGCCTGGAGAAGTACCACCGTAAACAAAACGAAGTTCGTGCCCTCAATTGTGGGCTGTATCATGTCGTCTCACACTGCCGCTCTTAATCAAGCTCATTGCTTCCCTCCTGAAGTCTATGGACGAACACACGGAGGAAGCTAGGATTGACGAAGAGGCTTCCCGCTTTGCCGTGAGTTCCAAAATTGAAACATTCATTACCGCCACAACGCGCCAATGTGTTAACTCAGATAAGGATTGCTGTTTGGGCAAGTCTCATAGCAAACTTTAGTCTCTGCGCCCTCCAACGTATGTCACCGGAGGTAATTCATCCCTCTTCCAGCTGAGCTCGTGTACAGTCTACGCTGCTATAAGCTCTGGATCCCTGTCGCTTATTGCAACTGGGATCGACGCCGTCTTCGACTTTGGAAGTAACCTGTTCTTGTATTTCATGCATAAACAAGCGATGAAGATGGATGTGAACAAATGGCCAGTGGGTGGGGCTAGGCTGGAGACTATCGGGAACATCATATACGGTGAAGTAGTTCCATCTTGTAAAAAAATACGCCAAGTTCACCGTACTGTCTTGCAGGCGCACTGTATGTTTTGTCTTGTTACACCTATCAGCGTCCGCCAATAACATGTGGATAGCATGTCGGCCGTCAACCTGGTTGTCATAGTCGAGGCCATCCAGACTTTGATGTCGCGGCAGTCAGATAATTCTTTCCACCTGGCATCAATTCTCGCTGTTGCTGCCGCCCTCGGTATTTTAATTCTCTTCACTCTCGACTTTTGTTCACTAATATATGGATTATACAGGAGCTAAATTTATTCTTTTTTTGTATTGCTTCGGTCTCCGGTCCAAGTCAAGTCAAGTTCATGTCCTATGGGAAGACCATCGGAATGATTTGTTCATCAACGGTTTTGGTAAGAATTCTCTCTCCTTAGCAGGCCTCTCGACACATGGACGTTTGTAACACAGGTATTCTCATGTCCGCCGGTGGCAGTAAATGGAAATGGTGTATGTATTACATTGATGGTGTAACCTCGCTTTCGCTGACCACAGACCAGGGCTGGACCCCGTTGGCGGTCTCCTCGTAAGACTTCAAGCCCGTATAAAAATCACCCCGTTTCCTCATACATGCCCTCCAGATCGCAACGGGCGTCATCGCCGCGTGGATTCACACCATTTATGAACAATTTGGACTGCTGGCTGGCAAATCTGCACCGCACGAGTTCATCCAGTTGATCATCTACAAGGCGATGACATTCAGCGAGGACATTGAGAAGATCGATACCGTTCGTGCGTACCACGTACGTAGTATAACATAAATTACCTTTCTGACCGGTGCTGATGGATATTTTACAACTCTAGAGCGGACCCGTTAGTTTCGAGCAATTCACTGTTTTTCCTTTGCTAATTGTTGGCAGGATTATTTCGTCGAAGTTGACATCGTGATGGATGCCGCCACTCCTCTGTGGAAGGCACACGATATCTCTCAACAGCTGCAAGACAAACTCGAAAGATTGCCGAATGTCGAGCGCGCATTCGTGCATGTTGATCATGAGACAGATCACACACCTGTGAGTGTTTATACTGCGGCGTCGACTTGTACTACGCGATCTAATACATGCACACTTAGGAGCATCGAAAGGCTATGTAACCATACCAACACGCCCGAGATATCGTTCTCCTGATCTTGCATTGTTGATCAAAGACATACCCTGACGACCCGCGACTGACACGTAAGTTTCCTGGTAGTGACGATGTCGCAGAAGCAGACATTGCGCGAGGTAGATTCGCATACGAATTAGATCAAACCAATAAAATGAGCTCCCGATGACCTTGTCTTTTCCCTCCGCCGTTCCAGTGCGCTTCTGTTACAGTGCCCGGAGCGGCATTTGGGAGTGTCGGTACATAAAAGTGTCCAAGGGTGAATGAAAGGGCCGGTTGACATCGTGGAGCTGTGGTGGTGACAAAATAAGGAACTCTGCCAAACTGCCCTCCACCACTAGTTAGCACGCCTCTCATAGCTGTCCAGTGTCTCCCTACTGTCGCTCTCATTTTCCGTGTTATCAACGCATCGCGAGCACAGACTCGTGTCCACGGCACGTTATAGTCGCTAGTATCTAGCGTCTGGCGCCAGAATACATCGATTGTGATCATGGTACGCTCGCACAAGTTGGTTGCAGGCAACGTGTGATTTGAAGTTGGTCACCGCAGGATGCCCGCCATCAAGACCCAGAGGATTTCTACGTTAAACAAGATAGGATCGGTGTGTATCATTGGTCTGTTCGTTCACGGATGCGGGACTGATTGGCTTCCCTCAGGAAAGGGATCCTTTGGCGAGGTTTACAAAGGGTACGTCTGGTCTCTCCTAACAACAAGTTTTCTTTTCATACCGTCTCGGCTATCTGTATTCAGGTACGACAAGCGAACGCAGAAAACGGTTGCCATCAAAATCATAGACCTCGAGAGCGCCGAAGACGAGATCGAAGATATTCAACAGGAAATACAGATCCTTTCACAGCTAGACTCTCCCCATGTGACCAAGTTCGTCCTCCTTTGTGCCATGCTCTGCCCTGTTTGGATTCGATGAGATTAACATGCAGCGATTCTTCATGCAAGATACCATGGCTCTTACCTCAAGGGATCGCATCTATGGATCGTCATGGAGTACGTATTCTTTGTGAACGTTCGCGTACGTGTCCTCGTTGACATCCATTTCCCTCAGGTATTGCTCAGGTGGCTCATGCTCTGATCTGGTATGGTCACCATTTGTGTGATTAGAAGAGGTACTGAATCTTATGAATCTATACGAAGATGAAACCAGGGGTTTTCCGAGAAGAGTATATCGCCATAATTCTACGAGAGCTCCTTCGTGGTCTAGACTACCTCCACACTGAAGGAAAGCTTCATCGTGACATTAAGGGTGAGGTACCACCCGTGATAAATAGCAGTACATCGTCTGATTGCGCCCAAAATAGCGGCCAACATTTTATTATCCGCGTCAGGAGAGGTCAAGCTGGCCGACTTTGGGGTTTCGGGACAGTTGTCCGGAACTCTTTCCGCGAAGAAGAATACGTTTGTTGGCACGCCATATTGGATGTCCCCGGAGGTAATCAAACAGAGTGGGTACGATCACAAGGCAGACATTTGGAGTCTTGGAATCACAGCCATCGAACTGGCTAAAGGCGAACCGCCATATGCAGAGCTGCACCCAATGAAGGCAAGTTGGCAGTGTCTTCCTTTTTCTAGCTTAATTACAGCGTGTTGCGCCATTGGTCGGCATCCTTCAACCCCTAGGTGTTATTCCTCATCCCGAAGAACCCTCCCCCCCAACTGGACAGCCATTTCTCTAAGCCATTCCGGGACTTCGTCTCATATTGTCTGCAACGGGACCCTCGCGACGTTCGTTTGTCATTTTTATGTTGACGTGTACTAACCCAATTCTGCCACCAGAGACCATCAGCACGAGAGCTTCTTAAACACAAATTCGTACGGATGGCAAAGAAAACGATTTACCTCACCGAGCTAATTGAACGCCACGAACGCTGGAAAGCTGAAGGTGGCGAAAGATTAGAAGAAGAACAGGAAGCTGCGAAAGCAGAGTGAGTTGTGAGGTTTGAAAATGCCACAGCGAAACTTACCCCGGCGTGTTAGGTCTGATCACAGCGATCCTGAGGATTTATGGGACTTCGGCACCGTTCGACATGTTGGCAAGCCTTCGACCATTGGTCGAACTAACAATTCCATCAAGGCCTCAGGACCTCCACTGACATGGGAGATGAACGGGTCGACGCGGTCGGAACTGTCTCACTCATCTACCACCCGTAAACGAACTTCCAATTCGTCGATAAGGAAGACGGAACTACCACCACTTCCAACGTCCCCTCAGTCTGCGCGACGATCATCTCACGACCAGTCGACAGTTAGGCACATGCCGAGCGGTGGTCAGAACAGCGTGCATACCGACCGTCAGGCTGCGGATGAGGGGCGACATTCTGACGAGGGTGATTATGATGGTGCATATACGGAGACATACCCACGCGGAGCGACTTTGGTCCAGGAGAAAGCCGCACCCGGTGCGGATGACGAGGATCTGCCTGACACGACAATGCTTGACTCTGTTATACTTCCTGCAATTGCATCGGTAAGTTATTTCCTCTTATTGCAAGAAACAGCTGACGTTTGATGGCCCCC
The DNA here is from genome assembly GCF_024613125.1 of Pisolithus orientalis. Lineage (NCBI taxonomy): Eukaryota > Fungi > Basidiomycota > Agaricomycetes > Boletales > Pisolithaceae > Pisolithus > Pisolithus orientalis. Next base: position 40,072 of record NW_026260941.1, on the reverse strand, counting down.
AGTTATTTCCCCGCGTGTCTACACAGGAGGCTCGCGTTGCGCTTAGCACTCTGCAGCGCGCGTTTACGGAGGCCGAGCGTATCATACCTGGTGTGACGCTGGAGATTGTGAACGAGATCGTAGATTCGGTGGAGCGAGTGGAGGACGATGGCTAATAGGTGACATTTACATCGCATCACTTCTTTTCTCCTCGCTTTCTTGTCGTTGGCCGTGCTCCAAACCTCGTTTACCCAGCAATACTTTCCTGCAGTATACCTTTGGACACTTAACGCATCTCACTTTAGCCGCTATCGTAAACACACATCCCAGTCACCCTGTACCACACCGCCAATACCCTTTGTCTTTAGCATTCTAGTGTGCTAATAGATCCCCCTGTATATTGTGTAGCTTCCACTAAGATATAAACTGGTTCGGGTGCGAATAACATGTCGTGTACTCCAATCGAAATTTATTTAACCCGTTCCCGTCGTGTGCTTTTTCTTCCCGGTACCAGTGCCCTTCTTCTTCACTCTGGTGACCTTGATGGGCTCTGGTGTACTGGCACGAGCATCGTTCCCAGGTACATCATACTGCTGGAAAGAAGGCAAAATAGGAGGCGGTGTCGATATTCGCTCGAACAAACTTGGCGTTTGTTGTCGAGTTATGGGAGCAGACTGTGACAGAGGTGGTGTAGGTATCGCACCCTCGGGCATCTCTCCCTCTTTCTCTACGACAAACCGGGGAGAAGAGGAACGCGCAGAGCTGCTTTTGAGTGCGAACAGGCGGGGTTCAACTACGTTTTGCAGGTCAGCTGTGTTATGTTCAAGACGACCGCCATTGACTATACGTCACCTTTGGGCGTTGGGGGTGGTAGCTCGTCTAACCGTATGATCGGAATTGAATCGACGTCGTCCACAGGGGGTTTGGGAGGTTGGTCATCTGTAATGTAATATGGGTCCTCTCGCATCCGTTCCAGTCGTTCCGCCTTTTGCTGGAGACCGCCAATGTAAATCACGTTTAGATACTGGCAGTAGGGGGGAAAAAAGGCTTACTCGCTCCCGCTCCGCTATCTCCTCTGGCGTCTCAGTGTCCTCCAAAGGAACAAGTACTTCCTCACCCTCCGTCCGTCTCTTCGTCTCTTTCGACTTCGTCCGGTCCGAAGATCCCTTTTCTTTGCCCTTCTTTCCCTTTTTCCTCACCTTCTTCTCAGCCACCATTTCACCACCCTCATTTTCGTCATTAACGGGTACCTGCATCGACGGGACAAGCCATGCATCCAAATCGAGCCCCTCGGGGATGGGTACGCTTGCTTGGGCCGCCGACGCTACCGGATTAAGCTCGTAGGTGGAAAACAGTGGGTGAATCAGATACAAGCTCTTTGGGAAAGCTGGCCCGCTGTCAATTTCCGGGGCGTCAAAAACCGAGAGCGATGCGGAATAACCATCTGAGAAAGCGGGTTCCGATTTGGGGCGGTAAGTAGTAAGGTCATGCTTAATGAATGTGAACAACTGGAGGATGTTCGCTGCCTGTGGCAAACGAGCCTATCTTAGCGGATGTGCCAAAAGATGGAAACGGTTACGTGAACTCACCCGTTCTTGTACCTCGATATGCGGACTCGATACGAAGTCCTCCAATCGTTCCATCATGCTGTCAACTGCGCCCTTCACTTTGTCAAGAAGGTCGTCTGTCCATTGTTGGGCAGCTTCAGTAAACCAATAACCAAAAACCTTGGTGGCTGCCTGAAGATACACAACTATGGTATCCGGATCTAAATTGTGGATTTCCGAGTGAAGCAGGTAAGGGAGTAGCTCCTCTGGTGCGAGCAGCTCGCTAGAAAAATGTTAAATGAGGTAAGGGAATACACCTTAGCGAAGTAGGGAAGGAAGCACACCCGCAGTACTCCCCACATATCCACGCGGCTGCCCATAACACCTCCGAGCAACTCCCAGGCTCCCCAGCATGGACCAGTAAGGTCTCATCGGACAACAGTTTCACCATCAGCTTCACGGCATACGCTCGCACTGCCCGTACTCTACCCATGATATCGACAAGTTGGTCGCGTATTCGGGGGCCGATGTCCACATTTGAGACGTAAGTGAGGTCGACAAGGACTGAGAGATACCACTCAAAATCAGTAACGTTGTCGTACATGGAGTTCGAGCACATTGAAATGACGTGCTGGGAGAGAACGAGGCGATATGCGGATGACTGAGAAGGCAGGGAGGGTGCCTTAGAGGGGATGGAGGGTACGACATGCTGGGATAACGATTGGACGGCGGAGGGTACTGAGGTTTGAGGCTGCACGAGATGGGAGAGAAGTTGTTGGACGATGGACTGCAGGTTGTGCTTGTTGACCTGGTGATGGTGTTCACATGCTTGTTATATGGCAACACGCAGAGAAAACTCACCAAGGCGGTGACCAAATCAAGAGCGCGCATACGGATGCTAATATCATCGTCATCCACACTGGCAAGGATAACGTCTTGGTGTTCCGCAACCAAATTCGCATGGGTAGGCACGATTTTGACGAGGGCAAGGAGAGCAATGTACCTGACTGTGTACATCACCTATCAGCGAAGATCCGAGTGGTGGTGTGGCACAACACTGACGGTTCTGATCAGCGTCCTGAAGGAATGCAGCGAGCTTTGAGACACAAGTCTGCGCTAGGGATAGACCAGAAGGCCCCTGAAGCATGTTGCCTATGATGCATGTATGTACACACTCATAGAGCAGGGAGATTGCAGACGTCGTAGAGATGAGCTCTGTTATAGGGGGTTGCAGTTTCTTGACCAGCCGAGGCTCATGAGGGGAAAGGGCACCAAACTGGACACCTCTGTTAGGTATGCACCTAACAGTGCAGCTGGGAATATACGTACCAGTTTAATGAGCTTGATAAGCATCCAGTTATTGGACGAGGTAGTCAGGAGATGGAATAAGTGAGGGGCTAAAGGGAGATAATCCTGAGGATTACGTCTGGCGAGCTCGCAGATGACATTGACTGTAGTTGAAACGACGGCTTCGACGCGGTCAGCACTGACGAAGCCAATCTACGGTCTGACAAGGATTACCTGGATCCGAATCATCAAGCTTTTCCCGCAGTCGGATGATACCCTGAGAAAGAGCTTCCGGATACCTCTCGCACACCCTGTAGAGGGTCAAAACAGCCCTCTTGCGGATGTGAGGACGGGAGTGGTTGAGCATAGCGAAGACCTCAGGTATTAGGTCTCGCGCAAGGTCGGGTGTGACGACAGAGGACAGGCCGTTCAGTGTAATCGCAACCTCGGCAGGACTAGAGCTCAGATCCTGCTGAAATGTGAATATTGTTAATGAGCGGACTCGAATGACTCACCTTCTTGATCAGATTGGTGGTGAGCATGAGCACATCTGTGTCGTCGTCGAAAGACTGGCCGGCGGCAAGATACCCGACTGTTTTGAGGTGGATCTTTGAAGACGACATGACCTCTATGATATGGAAGGATGCCCAGTTCATGTCGTACCCTAACATGTTGAGCTATGGCTCAGACTATCACCCTCCGGACACGCGACGGGAGCGAGGGTCGTACGCACATAGGTAAGTTTCATGACGGCGCCTGCCTTGAGTTCCATGTCTTTGTTCTTTATTTCCTTCCTAATCTCGTCCATGGCCTGGGCTATGAATTTGGCTTCGTCATTCTTGTTGGCGCGTAGGCCGCGAATGAGATCTTGGAGAGTCCGCTCCCACATTCTCGGTGATCCTGATCAGCAATAGGCAAGATGCCTTGGAGACGGGCCAGCCGTGTAATCCGATACAGCTGGGTACGAGTCGATTCCCGAAGTGGTGCGATGTGCTTAGTACTACTAGAAGCATGACTTAGTGAGTTACTAATTAGCTAAGCGGCTGCTGGCTGCACGCGGCACGAACACCCCGACACACTTCAGCCGCTCCTGGACGTACATATAACAGTTGAACGTGAACGCTGACGACGGATCGTACAGATTACCCGGTAATGCACTTGGCCGCTTTGACTGGTCTTGTGGTGAATGAAACTCCCTGAGCACCCCTGTCCAACATGTAAGGATGTAAGCGTTTGCTTACCTTACCACTTACTGCTTGCCACTCACGCACCGTACGCACCGTTCACGCTATCGCTTCACGTCGTCACATCTCCTATTCCCTCAATCATGCCCTTGTCTGGGCATGTGGATCCCTCCTGCTGGGGTATATATACTGGTGCTGCATGTATGTGCAGGTCGTCTCTTCTTTTTCTCTCTTTCCTCTCACTTGCTCTGTTGAGCATCTTGTATCAGCGTATATGCTTGATTGTCTAATCCCCACATGCCTGTCCACGTTCTATCATCATTGTGAGCTGTTCTGAGTGTACTCACCCCGCAGCGGTGAGTTCCACTTTTTTTGAACATGCCATAGTGCATGTCGATGCCTGCTAGAGGTGTCAAACTGCCATCCTGTAAACTGCTGTCCCATCGTGTTCCCTCCATCCCCATACCCTTGACTACTTGTAGTCGAGGGAATAACCCTCTGCCTGTGACATCGTTGTTGTCGCCGTTGTCCTTGTCTTCGTCTTCGCTGTCTATGTCACATGCTGCCTCTACTCCCCTGCCATCTACACCGCCGCCCGTGGCCCCACCCAGCACCGCTCCATCTCCACCTATCTCCCCTGCACACATCCCATTACCAGCATCCCTTCCACCGTCTCCGACTTCCATGGATAGCTCATCGTTGTCTGACAGCTTCACAGTGGTTCTCCCTGTCTTCGCGATGTCCTCAACACAGTCTCAGGTAGTGTGATGTGAAAATACCACTCCTGGAAAAACCCCTCCCTTCTTAACAGTGGGTGACATCACCCCGGAAGGGTTGCAAAGCTGGGAACTAGGTTGCAAGAATTACTTTTGGCTAAAAAGTGTAGCAGAGGATGTTCAGGTTGCCAAAGTTGTGGGTCACCTTCTGGATCCTCATGTGCAGGACTGGATTAGTAACAATGGCAGTTGACTGACTGCCCTCTCCTTCTCAGAGTTTATGGATGAAGTCCATATGTACTGGCTTCCCAGCGACTGGGTGGAAGCTATCCAGCAGAAAATGCTCTCGTCAACGCAGGGTAACAAAGCCTTCCACTTGTGGGCTGTCGAGGTGGAGAGTCTAAATGTTCTGTTATGGGGTAGCAAGTTCCACCTCACTGAAGACCATCTTCGTTTTCACCTAGAGTCTCACATGCACCCAGATCTCACTGCAGAATATCACTTGTCTGGTGGCTGCCATGAGAAGCAGTTCTGTGCTTGGCTTGACCTGGTCCACTTGCTTGATGAGAAACGTGTTCACGACGCTGCAAAACTTGATGCGGCTCTTTGTAGAAAGCCTTTTCAACCTAGCTGTTCAGCTAACACTGCAGCATCAGGTTCAAAGGCACCAGATGGTCGCACCCACACTCACCCTCCTGCCCTCACCGTCGAGGAACACCAGCTCCTTCGGGACAACTCGGGCTGTTTCAAATGCCGCCATCTCTTTCAAAACCATACCACACGTGATTGCCCAAATGATTTCCCTGACACAAAAAACTACAAAGCACTGACTGCTGCCGACGTTGAGGCCACTTGTAAGAAACGTGCCAAACCTATTGCCACAATCATTGAAGAGGAGCCTGCAGCGAAGCGCTCCCGCATCACTGAAGTGGATGATGACACAGATGCCATTGCTGTCATCATGCCCTCTGCTGCACTGGGGGATGGAACTGACTCAGGTGAAGAGTACGTCGCACCTCTTTCCATTCCCCATCTCTGGTGGTCCTGCCTCCTGGAAGGACCTAATGTGACCTTCCCTCTACCTGTGAAGGCACTGATTGACAGTGGTTCTCATTTAGTTCTGATTGATGAAACCCTTGTCTCAAAGCTAGGGTTATGGCGCTGTCAGTTGCACAAGTCCCTCGACGTTTTGGTAGCACTTTCTTCTGGTAACCAGGAGGTCATGTCTCTGCAGAGTTATGTTGTTCTATCATGCCTTTCCCCGGATGCACGCTCTCATTCTCGGTCTGTCTGCACAATCATTGCACCCCGTTTATGTACACCACTCTTGTTAGGACTCCTGTTCCTTGCACATAATCAGCTTGTTGTTGATCACGCTCTCCATACATGTATTAAGAAAGATACTGGTTATGACTTGTTGAATCCTCCAACTCCCATCCTGGCTCCTGTCCCCTCACCAGTAACCCCTACCATTCAGGCTGTCAAGCAACTTAAGGGTGCAGTCCTTGCAGAGCTACATAGCATTCTGCCCATGTATCACGAACTTGTGGAGGTGGTGTCCACCCCGGTCTGTGGGGTGGATGTTATTGGCACGGTACAGCATCGCATTGAGGTCCTCATGGCTGCTGAGGAGCTGACAAAGCGCGATGCATGACTCAAGGTTGAGTTTGCTGATCGCTTCCCAAGTGACATCCCGCCCACGGATGCCCTGCCTGATGATGTGCTTTTCTGGGTCCAGCCCAAGGATGCCAACAAGGTGATCCAGCTTCAGTCATATGATTGTCCAAAGAAGTATCACGAAGCGTGGAAAACGTTACTACAACAACATCTGGATACAGGGCATTTATGGCCTTCCAATAGTACTCACTCTTCACCCGTGTTCATTATTCCAAAGGCGGATCCTGCCATGTTGCCACACTGGGTCAATGATTTTTGACAACTCAATCTGAACACGATCCCCAATAACCACCCATTACCCCACATTGATGAGATCCTTCGTGATTGTGCTAAAGGCAGGTATTTTGCGAAACTGGATATGACCAATGCCTTCTTTCAGACCAAGGTTCATCCAGACAACATTAAATGGTTAGCCATGCACACACCTTGGGGCCTGTATGAGTGGACCGTCATGCCTATGGGGGTGCAGAATGCCCCTGTGGTTCATCAGCATTGGATGTCTGCTGCCCTCCATCATCTAATTGGCTGCATTTGCCACATGTATCTTGATGACATTATTATCTGGTCACAGATGCTCGAGGAACATGAATGCAACGTCTGTGTGGTCCTCCAGGCTCTCTGTGACGCTAAGTTATATTGTTCTCTTAAGAAGACTCAGTTGTTTTGTACTGAAGTTCTGTTTCTTGGCCATCATGTCTCTGCTCATGGAATTGAGCCTGACTCTTCCAAGATCACAAGGATCCTCGATTGGCCGGTACCACGATCAGTTATGGACATGCAGGCCTTCCTGGGCCTTGTTCATTATGTCGCAGATCATCTTCCCAATCTCACAGAGCACATGCATGTTCTGAACATGTTGACAACCAAGGCCGCAGAACTCAAGTTCCCTGTCTGGAATGATGACCATCAGCGGGCCTTCCAGGCCATCAAAGATCTCGTGGTCAGTCCCCACTGTTTGACGACAATTGATCATGATAATCCAGGTGACAACCGCATTTTCCTTACATGCGATGCCTCAGACTTCTGAACTGGGGCAATTCTCTCTTGGGGACCCACTTGGGAGATGGCTCAGCCGGTTGCTTTTGATTCCACTCCCCTTCGTGGTGCTGAACTCAATTACCCTGTGCACGAGAAGGAACTCCTCGCCATCATTTGTGCCTTGAAGAAGTGGAGGGTCGAGCTGCTTGGGACCCTGGTGTTGGTGTATACTGATCATCAAACCCTTCAGCACTTTGCCCTACAACGCAACCTCTCCTGGCACCAAGCTTGCTGGCAAGAATACATGTCCCAGTTTGATCTGACAATTCGTTATATTCAAGGTGAGTGTAATGTGGGTGCTGACACCCTGTCATGACACTCAGATGACGCCCCCCCCGTGGCTGCAGTGTCCACGGTCGAGGTGGACAAGTCGCTGACAGTGGAGATATTGAAAGGATACACAGAAGATCCCTTCTGTCAGCGACTATTCTCTCTTCTTGACTCACTGCCTGGTCTACAGGAACGAGATGGCCTGTTGTACCTCATGGGTCGCTTGGTGATCCCCCGTGTACATTCACTACAAGAACGCTTCTTTCACCTCGCCCATGACACCTTAGGCCATTTTGGCATGGACAAGACCTATGCGGCTCTCTGTAATTCATTCTACTGGCCTAACATGCATCGTGACCTTGCATCTGCATATATCCCAGCTTGCACTCATTGCATGCACAACAAGTCTCTGACTATGGCACCAGTGGGCCCATTACATCCCCTGCCAGTCCCTGATGCTCGTGGAGACTCTGTGGCCATCAACTTCATCAGTCCCTTACCAGAGGACCATGGCTTCAATATGATCGTCACAATGATGGACCACCTTGGCGCTGACATACACCTTGTGCCTTGTCGAAGTTCCATCACGGCCTCAGAGTTTGCTACACTTTTCTTCGATCATTGGTATTGTGAAAACGGCCTTCCCTTGGAGGTCATTTCAGATTGAGATAAGCTTTTCTTATCTTGCTTCTGGAGGTCCCTTCACAAGTTGACAGGAGTTAAACTCAAGATGTCTTCGTCATACCATCCCCAGACCGACAGGGCAAGCGAGCACACCAACAAGACAGTCAACCAATGTGTTCACTTCCATGTCAAACGTAGCCAGAAAGGCTGGGTCAAGGCCCTGCCTCACGTATGTTTCCATATTATGAACACCGTTAGCAATAGTATGGGATTCTCCCCGTTTCAGCTCCACCTTGGTCGTTCTCCACATCTCTTACCCCCCATCTCCACTTTGGACACTGAGATGACAGAACATGCAGATGCTGCTGCCTTTTTGGCTCATCTGGAGATGGACATCCTCAAAGCACGTGACAACTTACTTGCGGCAAAGGTGGCTCAAGCTCATGCGGCTAATTGATGCATTGTGTAGCCAAATTTATGCCACGGTATGATGGCCCCTACACCATCTTGTTGGCTTTGCCCAAAACCTCCTCCTACATCTTAGACATGCCTTGTGCAGCCAACACATGCACCATGTTCCACATCAGTCAACTACACACCTTCATGCCTAATGATACAACACTCTTCCCCTCTTGCGAGCTACCTCGCCCAGGCCCTGTGGTCACAGAGAATGGTCAGTTGGAGAACTTGATTGAGCAGATCTTGGATGAGAAGTGGGTTGGGAGGACGAAGAAGTATTTGGTGTGGTGGTTAGGGTATGGACCAGAGGATGATGAGTGGTTGATGAAGAAGGATCTGGAGGATTGTGAGGCATTAGATGTTTGGGAAAGGGAGCACCCACCGTAGGGCGTTGAGGTTGACGAAGAAGAGTTGAGGACAGGTTGACGAAGAGGATGTCAAGGTTGACAAAGAAGATGTTGAGGTTGACAAAGAAGAGTTGAGGTCAGGTTGATGAAGAAGATGCTGAAGAAGATGCAGGGTTCACACCCACTCACACTCCCTCTCCCCCTGGTTGCCTTTTTTTATGGGCTGGGAGGGTGTAAGCATTCGCTTACCTTACCACTTACCACTTGCCACTCACGCACCATACACACCGTTCATGCTATCACTTCACATTGTCACATCTCCTATTCCCTCAATCATGCCCTTGTCTGGGCATGCGGATCCCTCCTGCTGGGGTATATATACTGGTGCTGCATGTATGCACAGGTCGTCTCTTCTTTTTCTCTCTTTCCTCTCACTTGCTCTGTTGAGCATCTTGTATCAGCGTATATGCTTGATTGTCTAATCCCCACATGCCTGTCCATGTTCTATTATCATCATGAGCTGTTCTGAGTGTACTCACCCTGCAGCGGTGAGTTCCAAAGGATTAGTTTCAAAGTTCACTAGAATACTAATATGCCTTAACCTAGAAATTCAAAGAGGAATACAGGAAACTCATATGTCGAATTCGCTCCCGATACCACAATTGCACACTGCTGACACACCACTTCAGGTTGACACTGGTGTTTGGACAAATAGCACCACAGAGACAATTGCAAAGTTTTCTGGTGGTACCGTGTACTAGTGGTAGACGGGATTTGGGATGGGGCAAGAGCAGTACGTGCAAGAGTGGTAGGAGTGGTAGGGCGAGCGGTAGGGTGAGTGGTAGGGCGAGCGGTAGGGCGAGTGGTAGGGCAAGCAGTAGGGCGAGCAGTAGGACAGGGATGGGGTGGGTGGGTTTCAATGACTACGTACTCATATGTCTGCATACTGGTCAAGTGACCAGGGAGTGGGTGGGTGGGTTTTGTATTTGCACTAGCTATGCATATAATGGCATAGTGATTTCGAGCCAAATTGCCTGAGCTATTGTTGCATATAAATGCATAGTGGAGTCATGGACACAGGGATAGCTAGGTAGATATATGGTTGACTATGCTAATAGGTACATATGGATCAGCATATGCACGAATAGTGAATAATACTATGATAGTGTACATTTACAATGCAAGTCTACTTGTTCCTATTTGCCTATATTTACGGATTACTACCTAGTCCGGCATATGGTGGTTTCTCACTGGGGTTCACTGGTCACTCGGGGATCACCGATCCAAGTACATATATCTTATAGGATATTCGACTCGTTCTAGCATCACGTTGATAAACTCGGTTCCTTGCCTGGACCGTACTTATTCGAGCTTTCTGATGGGTCCACCACCCCTTGTGCAGTGCACCAAGACATTTGATCTCCTCGCAATGGTACTTGATGGGCGCCAATCACTGCCCGTCAACGGTCTACCGGTCAGGGGTGCACTGTAGCAGTTAGATTGTTTTCCCGGATATCTTTGATACATTGAACGTTGGTAGTACGGTCTTGCGAGGACTTTCCTAAAGCGGATAATGGCGGAAGCTTCACAAGCGCCCGTCACTTGAAAGACACCGTTCCACCGACTGAAACTGTTTTATTCCCGCCGTTCTGTTTTCCTCCCTTCCACCGCTGACAGGGCATGTTTTATGGAGACGCCATCGTCGTCGCCGTCTCTCGCACCGCCCAGGCCATCGCCTTCAAGTCCAAGTCAAGGCTCATCGCCCTCGTCGACTTTCTGTTCCATACCAGACCTTACCTTGTCGTCGACCGACCAGGAACGGGATTCCACAGAAACCACCATATTTTCAATATATTCCATGTACGGCGACGGGGCTGCAACTGCAGCTGCAGCTTGGCCCGCGTCAGCCTTTGACGATTCGCCTCAAGAACTCGACTTGTCCCTAGGGGACAGTTTCTCTTACAACAACTTCGTTAATCGAACTGCCAGTACATACGTATCAAAGACCGACTCCGCGTATATCGATATTTCCCTCGATCCTCATCAATTTAGTCCACTGGCCAATCCTTACGAACGATCATCGCTACCCAATTCGAGGCCCTCCTCTCGTTCACGGCCAGTCTCAGGTTGCACCCCAAGTTCGTTCAATAGACGGGATACTTTAGAAGTACCCCCACGCATTCCCCGCGTTCCTTCAGGCCGCAACAGTCCTGTTACTTCATGCAGTTCACAGGCAGGTTCTGAGGTCAACCTGCCCCCTGTATTACTCAAACCGCTACCCACACCACCGCAAAGTCGTCCATCCTCACATCCCAGGCGGACGGATTCACCTTCATCCGAACCCCCTTTTGTTCCTGCACCCCCGCAACCATCTTCTTCCCTGTCTCCCCCAGCGTCTTCTCAGACACCGCCGTCATCCCCAGCTACCAAACTGTATTCAAAGTTAAGCAGCCCGTCCAGTAAAACGTCTCTCGTCCCTTCAGAGGGCGAAGACCTGGACTCCTTTCACGTTAGGAGTGTATACGCCCAGTTACATGCCACCGGCGTGAGTGGTGATGGCTACGAAGAAGGGGTGGAACGCACGCGTGCACGAAACCGTGCCAGCCGTGCCAGCGAACTCCGCGCAGAAGCCGCCGTAGACGGCCCATCTGCGAAATCACGAGATCTGCCACCTGAGGAGATGCGCGTCTTGTCGAGTTTAGATCGGTGGGATTTCATAACAGGATACCCGTCACTCTCATATTCACTCTATGCAGGTATGGCTTCTTTACGGTTACTAACCATGATCGATTGGTGTTACTACCGTCAGCACCTCTACTGAAACGACTAAGTACTGTTCACGCGGGTCCTAAGGCGGCTCCACCCCAAGCGGTGTCCGTCAATTCATTACCGCTGCCGTCATCTCCGCTCAAAGAAGCTGCGCGTATATCAAAGTGGGGAAGGATGCTAGAAGTCCGTAGTCGTGACCGCGGCGGAAATGCCGAGTCGTGGTATGTGAAGCCGTCGAAAGCTCATAAACTCCGCCAGCGGGTCTACAAGGGCATACCTGATCGGTGGAGAAATGCAGCATGGGAAACGCTCATGAATGACTTTTCCAAGTCGGGACATGAGGTAGTTGTGAGATTGAAAGAGTACTACTATCAGGAAATTGATAAGCCGTCAAGTTATGACATTCAAATCGACCTGGATGTGCCGCGGACAATCAACGGCCATATCTTGTTTCATACACGCTATGGTCTGGGGTACGTCCTTTGTCCTGGTCTGATCACCATTCAGTCTGAGCCTGCCTAGGCAACGGTCGCTGTTTCATGTCCTACATTCCTTCTCCCTCCGATGTTCACAATGTGGCTACGTTCAGGGTATGGGCCCCATCGCCGCCACGCTTCTCACCTATTTCGAGCCCGAAAGGGTTTATGCTGCACTCTCCCGCCTACATGACGCCTATTCTATGCACACCATATTCTCTCCGGGTTTCCCAGGCCTCTTAGAGGCCATCTATGTCCAAGAGCGTATTATGCAGTCCAAGATGCCTGGTGTTTACGCCGCTCTTAGGAAGCATATGATCTCTACGACGTCGTATGCCACCAAGTGGTACATCACCCTATTCGCGAACTCGGTGCCATTTCAGACGCAGTTGCGGTTATGGGACGCTTTCCTACTCGAGGGGCAGGATGTATTCGTCGCTGCCGCAATTGCAGTCATCTGGGTATACCGGGGTAAGAACATTTGGTACATTGCTGCAAGCTACAGCTTCTCATCTCTCCGTGTAAGACCATATCACGTCAAACTCGGCCAACTTTGAGACTGTCCTTTCGTTACTGTCGTCGGTGTTTGTTCCCGAAGACGACGACGCGCTTTTGTTCTGGATCGAGCACCTCCTAGGCGACAAGAAGCTGCGAAAACAGATGAGTAACTGGAGACAGGAATGGACACAACTTGTACGCTCAGGAAAGGACCGAGGTGTTCTGCTATAGCATTGGCATGTCCGATTGACGTTTGCGAGTCTCTGCATGATGTCTTTTGCAATACATCACTTCTATTGGCACGCCCCATCCCTCGTTATGACTCGTTTTCCTCATCATTTGCTATTATTTAAACCTGACCTCGATCAATTTGACGTTTGTGAACATTGTCAGGGACCCGTTATCGAGACAGTACTAGTTAATGTTGCTGTATACCCATTCGCTTTTTGCTACTGTGCTTAACAGGAGTCGAAACAAATAAATTTTATGGATTTAGGTTTCTCAGGTACTGTTGGAATTCACGATCCCCGAATTGCGGCCCTCGTTAACACCCTGTACTAAAGAAGTTCGTGTCATTCACTGCCGGTGCTGAGCAGTCGCAGAAGATTGAACAACGTCACATACCAAGTGTAAGTCTGAAGTCCTAGACCGCCATCTTCGATGGATGTCTCGGCCATCACAACCCACAGGACTTGAGCAAAACTACACAGCAGCATGTACGTATCTTGCAAACTGCATGGAGCTCGGGGCCGATGTACAACTCCAACCCAACCGCAGAAATGCGAATTCAAGTGGCGTTTATCAGTGTAGTATACGAGATTGGTCACCAGCCTGTGTTCCGCCGGTTGTCAACAGACGTCCTGCAGACTTTGTCCAATCCAACGCCAAGTGGAGATGTCAAAAAAAGGCTCAAAGTTCGATCCCAAATTCCGGTGGAGTACACTGCTTTCAACGTGATCAATCCGTTCGTTGAAGTTAGTGGACAATGAATGTTGTTAAGGAATCGATTGACGTGACGCGTTTCCAAGCATGCTACTATGGTGAGGTCCTCCTCAACTCGTGGATCAGAACGTTGGGACGTGCTTTTATTTGCCCTTTTCAGTGCTACGACACGTATTAGCAGGCCAGTGTCTAGTCCGTTTGCTCCTAAGTACGTGGTCGTTCCTTTTCAGACCACCTCAGAAGGTTTGAGGTCTCGGTTCCTTACACGAGAGCGGAATCCGAGCAACCTCTACACGGCTACGGAAACGTTACTCTAGGTGTGGGGCCGTTTCCGTGGCCTGCGTATCTCCAACATACACGATTGGCAGCTCGCGGAAGGTCTCAAGTCAATATGCACCGACAGTAACGGCCGATTCGATTTCAATGCCTGATAATGTGATCAAGATGGAAACCACGCTCATGCATGGAGCTCTAAATCAGAGCGGTCCACGTTCCCTGGGCCCCAGGTCGAAACCCTACACTGTCATCGATCTCGCCAGTGACCTCACTGGGTCCCTCTGTTATTGACAACATCGGTCCCCTATCATCTCGTTATTGATGGTCGCTGTGACCAATGGATCAATAACGCGATGGCGTCCTCTTTAAGGCTCATCCCGTTCATCTCACTGCCAAGTATTCGCATGCTGTCGCCGCCTGGACAATAATGAACGGAAAAGCCAAGCAAGTGCGGGGTTTGGACGGGCAATGATTACGACCTCTAGGCATGGGGGGTTTGGATGACTCACCTGGAGTCTTGTCGGCGGAACACCCTACGAGTCCGACGCATTGTTCTTTTATGACAGTGACGTTGGAGAAACCAGTGTCCGTGTCTGCGCATCGTTTCTTTCACTCGCCAGGTCTCATGAATGAACCCAACGGGCGTTGGGTACCATCAAGATGCTCTGCGCATGCATGCACTGCCAGGGTGAAGCCTACAGCAAGTATTTCGGTGATCGAGGATAATTGAAAGGCGAGGACACGTGTAGCCCTATTCGTCATTCCATTCTGCCTCATTGTATTGCGGTATGGACAGTTTCCACAAATTGCTCGAGGCCGCTCCATCGATCGATACTTCTTTGATTCCGCATGTTCTACCCCTCAGATATGCGGAGTTCCCGCAAGTTACCGCCGATGTGCACTCCAGAATGCTACCTGGTCTGAAACGTGAAAGTCCCATTCGCGTTGGAGAACCCCCATTGACAACACATCTGCTGCTGCCAGACGCCTGTACGGGAATATGGTTAGAGGGTACTTTTGAATATGACACTATAAAGTGTACTTGAACTCGCCGTTTCCAAAAGCGGCTTCAGTAATTGCACCATCGTAGATGTGTAGACATCGTCCACGGCGAGTGCGAGCCGCTCGTCTCTCGTGCCTTTGTACGGTCGAAGCTCTCACGCAAATCCTCCCAGTTCTCATTGTATTCACTGTTTCCAGGAAGCGGCTGGTCTGCGACGGCCTTTCTCACACCACCTAGTGACGGCCCGAGTATATTACGGGCGAAGTCACACAGGGATGGGATGGAATGGTGAGCACAGTTGCGACAAATTTGCTAACACAATCACATACATATCATAGCTACCCGCAAGGCGCCGATCCTCCACTCCTTTCACTACTCACTAGGGCTACAGGTCGGTGGCTCCAAACTACCGCGTACACAATGGTTATAGCTTATAGGTAAGAGGAGCAGCCGCAGCGTTGATGTTGGAATCCGCACAGACACTAGCAACAGTGTCCCTGCCTCGTGCTGCCATGGCTTCATGGTTCAGGATGCACATGCTTGTGGACGACACTAACTTCACCGGCCAACCAGTTGCATACGCACATTGGTATCTTCATTCCTGTTTGGATGAGACACGTCGAAGTTTTCATCAGCGAACCGGAGTGCATGAGAAGGGCAGTTAAGTGATAGATTGATTCTGATCTGAAAGGCTCCTGAGATGAAGTAGAACATATCTCGCCACGATGTTCCTCCATGTGGATCACCATGTCACAACACAAAAGGGTATTTACGGTTATATGGTTGTGCCATCCAATTATCCCTCTTGCTCTTCACGCGCTCCATGGCTTCCTCGGGCATCAAGCCTCGACGGAATTTACTCATCTGCTCTCTGAACT
Organism: Pisolithus orientalis; assembly: GCF_024613125.1. Classification (NCBI taxonomy): domain Eukaryota; kingdom Fungi; phylum Basidiomycota; class Agaricomycetes; order Boletales; family Pisolithaceae; genus Pisolithus; species Pisolithus orientalis. The sequence goes on along the minus strand of NW_026260941.1, from coordinate 24,102 downwards.
TCGCTTCGTGATTCGTGAGTGTGCCTTTGTGCAACATTTGAGAGATTGACAGTCGAACACAAACTGAATATATTCACACACGGACGCATACCTATTCAGAGCATCAGTATTCAACGCAGATGAACGAAGGTCGTCGTTGAGGCACTGATGGCCCAACGTTGCAAAGACCGAACCTGTCAGCTCCCCCTGGACAAGGGTTCATATTCTGCGGGATCATATGGTCTAGGAGAACATACTCTTCCACGCGTGGCATCCACGCCATCTCAAGGTATCTTCGTCGATATATTCCGTAGCTATGGATTCCGACCCATAGGTGCAACTATAAACGTAGATGGCTGGTGTGGATATATTGAGACTGGGGTGCCGCTGACAGTGCAGCATGCAGCCTACGGCAGTAGGACCTCCCATCGGGAGATGTTATCTGGATCAATTTACAAGCGCAGGACAGAGGGAAATGGGTGTCCAGATTCACCAGTGTCGAGGTGAAGGATGTGTACAAAGTTGTAGCCTCCTTCGATCACATCGGTTCCTTCTGCTCTGGTTTCGAAAACAAATTTTCTGTGTGACTCGGTGCGGGTACAAAAGAAAGTTGCTCACTGGTTCTGGGGTGTTGGCCGGAGAATTAGCAATGGAGATTGGAAGTTCGAAGCGGTCGTCGTGGTCCAACAGCGATTGAGGCTGAGATAAGCTTGGGTCTTTTGGGAGGTTTGGATTCACAACGACCGCTGAGCTCGCCATGAACAAACAAGTGAAGGTATCGAAGGAAAAGAGCTTTTATTTTAGGGACCGGGACTTTGCCCCTAAGTGCTTTACAGTAGTTATCCCCTCCGTCCCTTCCACCATACAGCGTCAGCCATGAGTGCACAGAAGTGGCAAATCAGACAGGCGTCGTGTACCTTGTGAATTCGATGATTCGGTGGACGGATGAAAAAATGAACCAGAACGGTGAACTGTGGCCCACACCGTGGGTTAGTTCCGACTCCCGAGGACGGAAGCAGCACGTCACAGCCACTACTTACCGAGTTGACAAGTTGGAACCAACTTTGTACAGCGCAATCTCGAATCTCCACATTACATTCATGTGTTCCAACTTTCAAAATTCCTACCATCCATCTTAGTTTGTATCGGATCCGTACTATGAGTATGTACATCCGCCTCGTGTGTTTTGTCGACTTTTGCAGTCCATGGCGAGGGCAGAGCAAGGCTACGCCTTACTCGCTTCGCCTTTGCTCGTTCTAGCCATCCTTGCATGTTCCATATGCCCAGTATTGCATCGCTACTTCACACTCATGTATCCTTCAGCTGTGCAGCGGTAGGGCGCTATGTTGCCGTGGTCGGCGTTTTATCCCTTGTCTAGGCTGGGTCGCGCGTACAACGATCCTCTGGTTATCATTCATGCGCTTCGAAGCCCTTCTTCGTTCTATAGATCCAGATCGCCCGTTTATTTTCGTTACCTCAAAGATTTTCGTGCAGTGCAGACATCGCGTCTGTCCGTAAAGTTTCAAGCCACCATGCGCACATCTGCAGGATAGCGATCTATCGAATACCAACCGCAACGTCTGACTCGATTTTAATGCCCGACATTTTGATTGAGACGGAAGCACGTTCTAGCATGTAGCTCTGAAGCAGTCCATGTTCCCTGGGTGGGTTGAAACCTTAGGTCGTCGTCGATCTTGCGAGTCAGTGATCTCATTAGATCCCTTTTCCATGGAGAATGCTGATCCCCTATCAATGGTCTCGTTATTGATGGTCGCTCTGGTCACTGGATCGACAATGCGGTGATTTCCTCTTTACATAACCCCCTGTCCATCGCACTGCCAGACTTTCGCATCCATGATCGTATGGACAATAATGAACGGGAACCAAGTAAGTGCGGAGTTTAGAGGGGTGATAATTATGGCCTCGAGACAGAGCGGTTTTGGATGACTCACCTCAATCCGTCCCGGAATCTCAATGACGGGACAACCTACGAGTCCGGCGCGTTGTTCTTTTATGACAGTGGCATTGGGGGAACCGGCGTCTCTGTCTGCGTGTCGATGCTTTTACCCGGCCAGGTATGTCGTAGGGCGGAACTGCGGACCAACGGATAGTCTGTGCATGTCAGAACTACCAGGGTGACGCTTACAACACGTATGAGGGTAATTGGAAAGGCAAGAGATTGGGCCCATTCCATCATTCTGTTTTGACCTGTACTACAGTTTGCACACCTTTCTGCAAACTGCTTGAGACCCTTCTATCAATTGACACATCCTTAATTCCGTACGCTCCATCCTTCTAGTATTCTCATGTGGAGCTCGCGCAAGTCCCCGTCGTTGTGCACATTGATGGACGGTCCAAGGCTGTTCAATGAAGCTCTGGGGTAGAAACAAGATGGCTCATAAGGACTGCAGCTCGTTGGCGTTGTTACTAGGTTCCAAATGGATTATCATAAGATCAAGTACTGACATTTGATGCACTATACGGAGTCTACCCCGGGGTTAACAGGTACAGTGCGTTCTCCTACCACGTAATGGACCCAATCGCGCTAACAATGAAGCATTCTAGATGACTTGGGTCCGTCCATTTTGCAGTTCTTGACGTTAGCAGCACCGCTCGTTGGAATACCCCTATCTCTTGCTTTACTCCGGGGATTTCGCTATTGGCTTTGTAATTCAATTGATCAATTCCATCCAAGAAAACCTATGCTATCAGATAACTTTTATCGTGATGTATATGATCCCGTCTGTGGCTTCAAAAGCCTAAGTCATATTTACCTTGATTGGTGATCGCAAAGATCATCATATCGACAAACAAGGGGTTGCTGTGGTTCCCCTGGTAAGTGTATATCGCGTTAAACTATCGTGATAATTAACTAATACACGCCCTTAAGGTCAGCCCACGCACTGCGTGTATGAATGCCCTAATGGGGAGTTGTGGTCCCCCATCGGCCAGGCGCCCAGTACGTTTTAGTCACAACATACTATCTACATCAGCTATTTGAGAACGCACCGAGGGGCATCACTACCAACGGCACGTCTTATGACATCGCCCCTGCTACGTACACGGGGTTTTACGATAGTTTTTAACTGAAACCGTTATTGGACTTACTGCTAACACGATTGACGCGAGTGTATCTCTAGGCCCTAGTGCAGGTCAGGATAAATTGTCCACGAAAAGGTTTATCATGATTGGGCACAAAATTGGGCATAGTATAACCCTTCCCGTAGAACTTTCCTTGAAGCCCCTCGAATATACCTTAATTCACACCATCGAGGACGTTAGTTCGCCAGGATACTTCGAACTGGGTACCTTGGGTGTCTTTTACTCGGCATCATTCCTCATCCTCGCCAAGCTCCATCCCGTTGTCTTCCTCTTTTGAACTGTCATCGTAGCTGTCCACGATTTCCCACAATACATTTGCCAATTCCTTTACATCATCGTCCTCCAGGTCCATGGCTGTTAACGTCGCATCCCTGCGACTGACGGCATCTTGGACAAATGTAGCGTACTGTGACAAACACGCCGCTGTCGATGGAGATGTGGTCATCGAGGAAAACAGCTTGATTGATTTCGGTCGTGAGCCGGGGAAGATGTCAGGGAAGGACGTTTGGATTGGATACGAGGGGGCGTGGTGACTGTGTGGCATTGATAAATAAGAAACAAGGTTGACCAAAGGAAGACTTGCCTTAGCAAGAGCGGATGCCTGAGTTCGGACATCTCAGTCCACGATTTGTATACATTTATATCCTCCCCTGCAAATCCCCGAGAAACGTCCCTGCGAGCATATGGTGTACATCGCTCCTAAAGACGACGTTCAAACGCTACAGAGATACATCCAGTTGGAACATTGCATATACCTCAGAATGTGGTGACAGTTGAATGACATCGTCTACATTGGCCCTCGAAATGCGGCCTCCTGGTAATAGGTTCCCGCTGAGATGTGCAAAAGGCAGCGATCTTCTCCATTTAAGGTGACCGATGTAGCTATCAAGGTCGTCAAGACCACCTCGCAATCTGCTCAAAAATCAGCTCCGATGGAGAACGCTCGGAGGAAACGGGAACACCTGAGCGGAAGTGTAGCAGATTCCGCGATAGCGGACAAGACGGCAGACAATTGGTGAATATTTTTTGCCTGTTTCAATGAGCCGCTGGAGAAACAAAGGAAGGGGTTGTTGAGCTACGCACTTCGGTATAGAATGCAGGCGTCCTAGTAGGACGTCTCCAATACCGTGGAGCCAAAACAGGTACTGTGAGGTCGCAAAGTTCGTGAAGGCTTTGAAGACATAAACTATCGTTTATAATTCCTCTCGTATAGGGAACCTGCAAGAATCGTATTGAAAGCTAAGCGGAGGATATCCATCATAGTGGAGCATACGTAGCCGGTCTCAGCCATGTTCGGCATGACATCTGAGAGTAAAGCAAAAGTCATGATTGAGGTCTTTCGGTGTTCCTCGCGGAAAGATCTCAACATTGCATGCGAGAAACCACCAAACGTAGCAGTGTCGTGCATCATTTGTACGCCCTAAAATTAGTGCTTTTCGATATAAATAGGGCATGATGCCCGGTATTAAATACCTGAAAGTTGTCGCATTCCTCAATCGCGAGACGCACCGGCCCTTCCATCAATTCGACATCCTGAGTGAGACGTGAACCGAAAAGCCGGAAAGACACAAGGAAACTATACCTTGTCGTATTGCCGAAATATTTCTTGGCTCGCAGTCCAGTCGCCCTCGGTGTTCTCCTGTGTGTCAGGAACAGGTTGGATTGACTTGGGATCGAAGAAGACGCGACTGTAGTCAGACCAAAATCTGACTTTGGTCTCCGGAGGGTTATTATCGAGGTCCATGGCATTCGCTTCATTTTCTGCTTCAAGGAAAGCTTGGTATTTGCTCTGCGGGACGCGTTCTTTTTCGTGGCGGAGAACCTTTCCTTGCCTACAAGGTGGAATTGGAATCAACCGAACGGCGCATCAACAACGGTAACTACCAAGTTGATACGGAAGAGACGTCTTCTTCCGTGCTTCGGTCCTTCGCGAGTGATCCAAAATTTGCTTTGTGACTTGCAGCATGAGCTTATTCTTGATGTATCATACCGAACATATAGGCGTACATTTATGATCGAAGACCAGGAGTCTCGGACACAAGGTGGGATAATTCTATCCGGTTGGTCAGTCGTTATCTGGGGTAGCTGAAACACAACCGGCACACGTGGGGGTCCCGGCCCTCTCTGAACGAGATGCTATGATCTGCGAGAGAAACGTCGTCCTCGTCGTAGGCGAAGTAGCTTTCCTGTGTGTTCCAAAAATGTGTTCCCGTGTAATTCGACAGTGAACCGGCTTGGATGTACAGAATCTCCCGCATGATGCTGCCAAGAGATAGCGTTGGTTTGGTGTTGATTGTCAGACTTGGATGGAGTCCGAAGTCGGATCAAGCCATAATCCACCAACCAGCCACGTCTGGTCAGTCTCCTGAACGACCAAATAGCAGCTCGTTTCAACCAACATCAAATACAATCTCTGGCCGCTTGGAGACGTCGAACTCATTCCCCTTGGTGGACATCCTCGGGCGTTTCCCTGAGTGGTTTGGCAGCCTTAAGCCGTAACTCAAGGTATGTACTAGCGTGGTATGTCATGTAACTATTCATCAGCTTTGTACATAATTTGGCGCTGGTGTTGAGTGCAGCGCTGAGACACGGGTCACAGTCCGGCCCGACAAACGAGCGAGTAGGCTTTGACAGTTCTCAAAGGACATGAGTTTCCGGTTGGGCTCGAGTCCACACAACCTCCGCAAACTACTATTCGCTTGCTACATACGCAGGTATTTTTAACAATTGTACATGAACTCCATTGTCATGCATAACCATTGTCAGAGTGATTGCTCGTTTTGATGTTACAATCCCAGTTTCTCCATGGAGTACTGCTTCCTTCTTCCCAAGGTGCACTGCGGTCGTCCTTCCACATGACTTAGTACGAACTACGGACAGCACAGTCCCTGACTCGTGAGTACGAAACTTTAAAAAATTTGGTCGGTCTGTTTCCGATAAGAGCACCTTGATGCCGCTAGGCTTTACACACCGACGACGCTCCAGGCCGCCCATTTACGACAATTTAATGTACGTCAGTCCTATTTTTTTGGGCCAGGAGTAATTTCTAGAAAGGAAGTTGCGTGTATCGACCGAGCAAGACGAACAAAAATGATTGATTGAGATGAGGTCTCATTGTCAAGGTCTCTTTCTGACTTCCACTCATTTGACTTCCATCACCATCCCTTTCAATGAGCATATCCTCCTCACAGGCTGCATTTGCTACCGAAAACAGCGTCTTTGCCTATGTGCAGAGTGAGTCCTTTGAGTTCGGTGTAGTGACCCCTAACCTTCACCCACTCCCTGTTAGTTGCTGCCACTGCAGCTGCCTTGTATGATCACAGTATGGTTCATCCGGTACGCAAATGATTTGCAGCTCATCCCCTCCCCACAGTTCTCTTCTTTGGCCGTGAAGTGAGTCTCCTTGATCGTGTCATGCTCGCCCGCCTCATATGCGGCCCCAAAACAGATAGAGCTCATATGGGTACGTCAAGAACCCTATTTTGATGGTCTTGTTGATTCAATGTGTGCAGGGGACTGCGCCATCTATCGTTACAGTGTTGTATATCATAGTGAGTTTCGGAGACAACCTTAGGGGGAGTGCTTATCATTCCTGCAGGACCGCTACTTGGGCGATGCAGTGCTCCTGTATGCAGATACCTCCAAGTATTTCTCTAGTAGCTGATTATAACTTCGACCCGACAGAGCGGGTGTCTGCCGTGCGGTTTGTCCCTGCGACTCATCATAATGACCATCTAACGAAACGGAGTAGTTTGTTTTACGAGCTCAAGTTCGGAACAGGTACGCTATTCTTGGTTCTCAAATGAACCTCTTCTGATGTCTCTCAGGAGTACGTCACTGATGTTCTATGAAAATGGCCCATCTCACTTGCATACAGGTGTAAGTATCTCCTGTCCACCCATATGGTAGCGATGTTGAGTTAACAGTGATAAAAAATACTAGGTTTACAACTGTTCCGATTTCGTGCTTGGGGAACGCTAGCTTACACATGGGCTACCCAGGGTGCGTGAGACTACAGTATTGAAACCTTATATTCTGACGCGAAGCCAATAGCGATCATGCTTCTGCGCATATATGCGATGTATAGGCGTTCCACTAAAATCTTATCATTCCTTCTTTTCTCGTTTTTCGCAGAGATTGTAGCAATTGCTATCATCATCTCCCATTTCATCGGACCTGGAAGCGGATTGGAGGGTACGCAGGATTTCTCTCTGCCTGATTATTTGGACTTACGCCAAGAATTTCCTAACAATTTAGTTGAACTAAGTAACCGCTTTTCGTCCTCCCAAGCACAATTTTGCTTGTTTTTCGGCGTGAACGGGAGTTTCACTTACCTCCTTATTCCGGTGCTCTGTTTCGAGACCGTCCTCTTCCTTCTTGCCGCAAAGGTGTATTGTGCGCATTTACGGGAGACAAATCAATTGCGAACGATTGGGGGACCAAGAGAGATGAACTCTTTCACTAGGGTGCTGGCAAGGGACAGCATTTTCTATTTCTTCATGTAAGCGTGTTTGACAGTGATCGATCCCAATGAGTATTGCGAAGACTGACTGTTGGGTCAGGAATCTCGTGATGTGCGCAGTCGTCATGGGTATCTGGCAAAGCGTCACTGTGCGTTCCTTTTTTCGCGTAATTTCGTGTCCCAAACGACTTAAGCGTTCATCCACGACCCTTCTCCGCAGTCTCGCTACGCAAATATTTGCGTGCCGCTCGTGATGCTGCTTGAGATTCTCGTCGGAACGCGGCTTGTCATCAACTTCCGAGAGCGATTCTATGATCCAGATAGGGGCAATGTCAATTTGAATCGGTATAGCGAAGTCATCGGGGACCATTTTCAAATGCGCCAGTTTCGGATCGCTTGCGAAGTTGAGAGTGTGACTGTCATGGTGGTTGATGGCGAGAAATGCTGAGGTCATTCATGTCAAATCATACCATTCGTCACCTGTTGAGCAGGGAGAAATACTGTGTACATAATGTGAATTCCATATATTACAAGTTACTGCTAAATGTGATGATGTTGTACCGTTACAAAACGCATACTCCGACTATAGAATGATTCTAGCACAACTGAAAGCGAACACTGCGTGATGCGAAGAAACAAGGTGAAAAGGACAAGGGATACACATCTATGACAAGGTGGTGACGTTAAGGCCAATGTAATTGAAAAACGAGGGTGCGGATGGGCGGCCGACGAAATGCGAAATTAACGATACAAATTGCCATGACGAGGTGGAAGAATATGGATATTGGTTATGTGGTTACTATGAAGGAGAGCGTTGCTTGGCACCCTGTCGAGTCGACGGATAATGTAAAGTAATAGAGTCGAAATGGTGGTCAAAACGTCACATGTGGGAAGAGGGAAGTCCGTCAAACGAACACGTCCTTATGCGAGCAGGAGGAAGTCGTCGTCCACTTTCTGCGCTCTGTACACGTAGATCGAACGGAGAAGGTCCAAGTCTTGCTGGCAGTGCTTGCTCGGCTTATACGGGGAGCTTTCACCCTCGAGTTGCCGTTGGCGCCGCGGCCCATCGAAAGAATGCCGATGGGAAGCAGATTTAGGCGTTTCCGATTCTGGCGAGTCCAGCTGATACTCTGGCACTTCCGCAGGCCAATTAAACCGCTTTCGACGGAAGCTGATGAGAAAGCAATGAGTTGTTGGGCGAAGCAGTGATGTAGTAAATCTGATGCCATACCATTCATAATCCCAAAGGATATCATCAATCTCGTGTTCAGGCACGGAGAGATGGGTCCTCTTCGATACCTCATCGAGATATTCGTGTATGGCTGCTTTGGAACTAAGGAGGGTATGTATGTGCTTGCATGCGTGCATCTCGAGCTCTAGGGGGGAAAGAGGGATGAAGGTTTGCATGTTGACAATAATGCCAGGTGATTGTCCGTGTGCCGAATGACGCGGGGAACTTGGGTTAATTCCCAGGCGACCAGCTGCTTTGGCGCTAATGTTCTCAGGAACTTGCGTGAAGCTCGCCACACTTTCCCCACTGGAACGGTCCCCTTTCTTGCGGTCTTTATCTTTCTTGTCTTTCCTGTCTCGTTCGACTGCCGTCACCCAGTGAACGAAATCTCTTTTGGCCCTCCTGATGCTCCCGGCGCTGGCGCTGCTGCCGCTCTCGGAACTTTCGACAGACGCCTTGTCAGACTCTTTGTCAGCGGGAGGTGCGAGAAACAAGCGAAAGTCGTTAATGCGGTCTGAGTTGTAACGTCCAAACACGTCTTGCAGTGTATCTTCGATCTTCTTTCGAGGGCGGAAAAGAATATTGAATTTCTGCGCAAGCATATTCTCGAAAACTTGTTCTAAATTCTTCGAGTTTTCGGCTTCACGATTCCAATCGGCGACAGGATCGTATGGAACGTCAGGGGGAACAGGATCTGGTTCCACCAGCGTCGAGAAGCGACTCTTGGTGCTCACGAAATCCTCTTCAGTTTCGTCCTCGTCTGAATCCAATGCGTTGGTACCCTGAGAGACGCCTTCCTCGTCTGTGTCATCAAAGCCTGAAGAAAGCGAACGAGACTGGGGTCGAGTAGCCTGGGATCTAGTGGGCTGTTGTGGTGTATTCTTCGAATAAGGGAAGTGGATGTAGTCGTCGATCAATTCGAGATAACCTCCTGGGTTCAGCACACGCTTAACTTCTTTGAGAACGTGTTCCCAACGGTTCTCGGGTATACAGAGTGACAGATTAGCCATCCGTACAAGGTCGAACATGCTCTTCGGAAACGGTAACTTGTACTTGACACTGTCATGATCGTTAGGGAGTGACTGATTCGCTGGCGAGGTACCTACAAGTTTCCTTGTTTCCACTGAAGATTTTCCGGCAGCTTAGCATCACCACCCAAACGCGAAGGATGGACAAGATCGAAACCAATTACGCGAGCGGACCCCCAGTAAGTAGCCGCTGCAATGGCCCATTCGCCCGAGCCACAACCAAGGTCAAGAATACTTTTGGGACCCTCTTTGTCGAATTTGAGAAAAGAAGGCGAGGGATCCGGGTTGAGTCGCCGCAGGAGCATTTCGGCAAACTTGTCACTATTACGAACCGTTAATTATGATTAGTGATCACCGGCCAGCATTACTCACTTTTCCATGGAAGGTCTATCGTAAGACAGCATATAGGGAGCATCCACGTGCGAATACGGGTGGTGCATCAATCCTCGCCGGTAAGAAAAGCGATCCCTAGCTTCAAACCCATTGGTAGGTAGACTATTTGGTTGATCCAGCGTTATGGTGCTGGCATCTAGACCCGCGGTATCCGGCTTGGTGTCCTTGGCCAGGTCAGGTCGGATGTTTGCGGGGTCTACGGGTGGTCTACTTTTCTTTATGAAATCAAACACGACTCCCTTTTTGCGTTGCGGGGACTCGGGGACTGCAGCGCTGTCAAGAGGTAGGGGTGGAGACGGTTCCTCTTCATGCTGGGGTTTAGGGCGCCTTGCTCTGGACAGCAGCCTTCTTCGGCGACTGCTTTCTTCTCCCATTGACGCAAAGTATCCCGAGTATGTGCGAACCAGGGAGTGGTGTTGTTCGGAAAGGTCCAAGAACGAGTAGAGGGATTCTGGATTGAGAGATCGTTTGTGCCTCAACCCAAGGCTTCGACAAGCAGCAGGTGGGGGATCTCCAGGAAAGTAGCAGGATACGGGTGGGAGAGGAAAAGCAAACGATGTAGGAGACATCGTTGAGTGGGGTTTCCGGGATATAAAAAAAACTGAGCTCAAAGCGAGAGCGGAACGTGCAATGGTTCAAAGGCAGCCTTTGTCTGTTGTGGCGGCCGTCCACAGCCAGGTATGGGGTAACAAAGGGGTATGAGAATGACAAGCGAATAATGGGCCTCGGGTTCCACAGAGACACTCCGGACAGACAGTTGGCAGGAAGCTGGTGTCTGAGAAGACAGAAGTTAGCAGGCACTGACTGGTGATATTCATAAAGGCTAGCACTTACTATACTCGAGCTGTGTGAGGTGGCAGTGAGTCTCGGCGATGAGGTGAGCTGTCTGCGTACCGGATTTGACCGACTGAGATGGATCAAGCCACTTGCTGATGGCAACACCCTGCGAGGGATTCCACTCCCTCCGCGATCGACTGGGCACTGGCCTGCGCTCCTCATAATTTGCGAGGTCACAGAACCTGGCACGTCAATTGGGACGCTCCGGTTATGGAAACTCGCATTGACTTCCCAAGTAGGGAACAAGGCACGCCAATAAACATGTGCGGTCATTATGCCTTCTCGGAAGCTTTGCCTAAATTATAGTTGTCCTGCAAATTATTCCTCCGATTGGTTCGAAACAGAGGGCTGCCCCTTCACACTCCACGTATCCTGTCCGAATCCGACAGCCACGTATCACCTCATTCGCATTAGTCCCGTGCCTTGCGTCGTCACTATACACCATCGCTCTGCCACGTACATGACTCGGAATTAAATGGTGTGGAATCAGTCGCATTACGTCCCGCACTTGGGGTAGACCTTACGCGAGAACGACCGATGAGACAATACACACACACATACGTACTCACGCAACGAAGGCACAAGAGATTGAAATCATGATGAAATGCAGGCGTTAGGTGCACATTCAAACGACGTGTGTCACTAGTCTTCACGTATACATAACAAAACCCGACTTGACCAAGCATGGAGTATGTACTTAGTCATCGTCCTTACGTGGAGGAGGACCACAAGGCTGCAACATGCGCTGCAGGATGGTTTTAGTCTGTCGCTCGAACGCCGAAAAGTGACGACTCAAATCACACCTCTGTCATCTCAAACCTGACCCTTCCCATGGCTTCTCCGTCGGCAATAGCGAGGTAGGAGAGCAATGGAGGATGTCCCATAATAGACGCAAGTGAGTCGCGGTGTTGATGAGTTATCCATTCACTGCCCGCGAAAATCAGCCGTCGGGAACAATGTGACGCACGCAGACTCACTATTTGGTTAAATCAGCATGACCTATCAATATTTAGCCAATACATCGCTTTGATGCGACCCCCCTACGCACCTGTGCCGGTGTAACGAGCATGCACTAAAAGCATTCTATCAGATACACCCTGAAACAGGAACCAAAGGGTCTCTCACAATGCTCGAGTTGTGTATTTGCGGTGTACCTCAGCTCTGATGACTACAATTGTGGGAATTTGCTTAGCGAGCGATCAAAGCAGATTACCGGTCTTACCATGGTGGAGGTGGACTGAGGAGAGGAGATGACACTCGTCTCCAATGCCGGTGGCAGCGGGCCGCTCGTGGGTCACGTGATTACTGTCCGGTAACTTAGGTGGGTCGGCGTCGGCGGACTCCTGTCTCCGCTGTTTCCTGCACGATGGAGAACGAATTTGATGTTATCATCATTGGCACTGGTCTCACACACTCCATGAGTGCCGCGTATGTATCTTCCTGCCCGCTGGTAACGGAAATTGATCCGCTGCGATCCCAGCGCACTTGCCAAGGCCGGACTCAAAGTAGCCCATGTCGATCCGAACCCATACTATGGTGGAGACGAGGCTGCTTTGACGCTGGACGAAATAGTTGCATGGGCTGAGCATCATGCTTCCTCAGATTCCGTCGATCAAGTCCAGAGGTGCCCCACGTATACCACAGAATATTGTTCTGCGCTCAACGTGTCGCATCCGAAGCAATACACGATATCTCTATCTCCTTCCGTTATTCCCGCCATCGGTCCTTTCATCACATCCGTAATAGCGTCCGGCATTTCGCGGTACTGTTCGTTCAAGTTGCTAGGTCCGGTCTCGATATACAATGGCGGCCAGTTCAAAAATGTGCCAAGGGGAAAAGAAGACGTGTTCAGGGATCAGAAGATCCCGTTGATAGAAAAACGTCGTCTCATGCGGTTCTTGATGTTTGTTGCTGGGGATTATGAAAGTAGTCCCGAGTTCCAGGGTAAAGAAGACACTCCCTTCCAGGAATTCCTTCGTCAAACATTCTTTTTGAGCGAAGACATCTCACAGAGCATTGTATTTGCGTTGGCATATTGCAGCCATGCTGATGGTGAGCCATATGTTCCACCGTTTGTTTGCCAGTCAACTCACTGTTTTTTTTAAGAGCCGACGGCTTCTGCGTTGTCCCGTGTGCGTAGTTGCTTGCAGTCTACAGGGCGTTACGGGCCCTCGCCATTCGTCGTTTCTTATTACGGAGGTTCAGGAGATCTGGCTCAAGCCTTTTGTCGCGCTGCAGCTGTCAATGGGTCTGTGTATATTCTGGGTCGACGGATCGCGAACATTGTTTATAGGGGTTCGTCCTCCGAGGCTACGGGCGGCAGTCGCCGCTACGCTGTCGAACTTGACGATTTTCCGGAGCCACTTTATGCATCCTGTCTGCTGTCCTCCCAATGTCATGTCCCCGATCATTTGCGACATCTTTCCGCACCGATATCTTCAGAACCATCAGATGCTTATAGTCGTATTCGTGCAGTGGCGAGAGGCATAGTCATATTGGATAATCCCTTGTTACCTCCACGTGAAGACAGCGAGGAGCCCGAGGCGACGCAGTCCGATTCGTTTATCATGGTGTTTCCTCCCGGATCAGTTGGGGGTGGTTCGGACGTGAGCGCTGTACATGTGTTAACGGCCGGACCTGGTACGATGTGTGCACCCCCCGGGAAATGTGAGCTTCTCTTGCTACTAGGTATGTGTGATGTTACGATGACCATATATCAGGTATAGTCTACTTGTCCATGCCACTGTTGGACCAGGAACGAGGTGCTAAGGCGCTCCTGGAGCCCTATCTTATAGCGATACTATCTTCAGTATCACCTCCTCCCAATATCCTCTTCCAGACGTTCTATACCCAACATTTCCCGACGGAGACAGAGCGCGACGTTCTGATGGGTTCCGAGGATGATATTACTTATTGGACCGTGCCTGTCTTACCTGCAGACATGTCGCACGCTGTCGACTACGCTGCTCAGATCGCCGAGAAAGCGTTCTGGCAGGTTACGTTGTCGATACGAGGGCCTGACGCTTCATTAGAAGTCAGTAACGGCTTTTGGGTAGATGCTGTGAGCAACGTTGATGAGGATTCCGATTAGCTACATATTTACTTGGTGTAATGTTATGAAACGGGAGCTTTTTCCGCAGGATCTGATTGGTTTGGTAACAGTACTTCATTGGTCGAGACCCTGACTGTCAAGTTGACAGCCATCCACCCAAACCATATTTTCCCGTGTTCCACGTTTCATTTATGCCACACCCTGTGGCTGTAACTAGTTCGCTCACGACCATGTCGACCGACGCGACCAAAATTCGCAAAAAAATCGCGAGATTGAATAAACATCTCGATGAGCTCGAATCCCAGCTCGAGCCTCTCTTTTCCCAGTCCCTCACCGAGACGCTGGTCAGACTGGACACGGTCCAACAGGCAAAGATGCAGGTCATCATTCCGTATGTGGTGTATGATCTCGTGTTTGGTGTGTACAGTTTTCTCTCTCTCTCTGCGTTTCTAAACCGCTGATGTGGCCGCATGCTATGGTCAAAACGTCCGCGGCGGTGTTATTGGCTTCGCGATGTAGTTTTCCTGAAAGCTCGTGGCATTGACCCGATGACGCATCCGATCGTTCGCGAACTCGTACGTTGTCTCTCCCCCGACATATACCTCATACCCATTCCCAGAACAGGACCGCGTGCGCGTATACTTTGACAAGATCAAAGACGCTGAAGAGTCCAACCAGAAACGTAAGTCTTTTTTTTCACGAGTCCAAAACAGTGTCGACCCCGGTCGTGATGTACTATTGGCTGTTCTAACACTTTATGTGGGAGCAGGGAAACTCGGCCTTGACAAAGAAGCAGCGGAAAGATTCATAAAACACGCCATCGCACAAGCAACGAACGTAACGTCGGTTGAGAATGAACGAGACGATGAATCTATGGATGCGGTTGTCGCACCTATTCCCGGTCCAAGCACCAGCGTACTAGAGCGTGTCCCAGTCAAAATCACCAGCAAGATGCTCGAACGTGCGGAGTACGAGCGGAATCTGCAGGAGCTGGGTGATGATGAAGAAGAGGAACTAGAAGTTTTCGGCGAAATACTGGCAGAAGATTACTCTATGGAAGGTACGCCAGATGGACTGGAGTTGAAGCCCGCGATGGGGACGCTGCTAGTCGACAAAGGTAAGCACAAGATGAAGGAAGAACTCAATCAGGTGGATCAAGTTTCGACCTCGTCCCGTAAAAAACGGCCACGTATCGACTCAGTCGCGGGTACGTGTCCCTTATTATCCCTCTTTTCTTTGATCACGGTGGTGACAGTTTCTTGCCGATAGGCTACGAAGGCATTTCGTCGACGCCGGAGCCTTCGGGTAGCCGTGAAAGGTCGAAATCTGTCCCACAGGAAGCCCCTTCTGTCAGTGAATCCCAACGCTGCACGCCGTCTTCGTCAACGGAAGCACAGTTGTCTAAGTCGTCCAAAAAGAAATCCAAGCGTAAGGAAAAGAAACCCCGACAATAATTCTGTTCTATGTCCACGATATCATGTTACATTTAACTTTCTCTTTGGATACAAAGGTAGTAGCACTACCAAAATGTGGTGGGTACAGCGTGGAATGTACAACAACACAGAAACCAGTAACGTGAAGAAGGAAAGCACGAAAACGAACCATTGTTTTTACATTATGATGCATCCATCGCGATCGCTATCGTCCAAACCGGGGGTGTTGTTCCCGGAAGATCTCCTACTCGGAGACCACCACTTCATTCTGCTTGCCCACTTCCCTTCCCCCAGCTCGCTCACCTGCTCAGATGACCCGTTATCCCGGGACTTCTTCGTCGCCTTCCGTCTTCGGTCTCTCGCAGCTTTCACGGCATCCACCGTCTGCCAGCTGTAAAATGACTTGAGGACAACCCTCTCCTCATCGCACTCGTCCTGCCCGACCTTAAGGTCCTCACCGTCTCTCCCATCCAAGTAGCCGAGCTTGCGTGCTTCCCATGACCTCCATCCCCTCCGCGGCCGCGTGTGAGGCATAACGTCCTTCACAATATTCTCGCCTACCAAACGGCAGTCCACAGCGATGAAATGTGCGTCTTTAATTCTGCGCTCTCGAGAGGTGCAAACGAACTCCTTGACCACAGACCCTGACACCAACGTACTATCTGCCTCGAGGAAACGTAACTTGGGACAACCACGAATAAGGGCCGAGAATGCCTCGTTTGTTAGCCTCGATGCGTGTGATACTCCGAGGTGCTCCAGCGCGTGGCCCGTCTGCGGTGGGGCAACGTCCGTGGGAGATGCAGAATCATCTTCGTTGATTGGGGTCAGAACTGTGAGGACCGCATCTGTGATGGATGACGCATCTTCGAGGTCCAGCCTTCGTATGAGTGGTGTCGTCTTTAATAGCTTCACCAGTCCATCGTCATGCAACTCTCCTCCGATCCCCCCAAGCTCCAAGAATTCGAGGTGGGGGAGTGCATATGCAAGATTAGAGCACGCGATATCGGTCAGGAGTGGGCAATGCGAGAGGGAGAGGTGTCTGAGCGCCGTCACACGCCGGAAGTACCGACGCGAATCCCTTACCGCCATGCCTGCCTCGCGCGCGCTCAGCGAGATGGTCTTCGTCTTATGTCTGTCTTCCTCGGCACAGGATACCAGGGCCGCCAGTGCCGAGTTGTGCAGACTCAGACAGTAACTGAGGTCTAGGACCTCAAGGTCAGGCGCCGCCTTCCCCAACGTCGTAAACGCGTCGTCGAATACATCTTGGATCCCCGATAACTTAAGCTCTTTCAGTGCAAGATAGGCTCCCCGCGATAGGACGGCTGCCCCGAACGCACGTAGACCTTCGCCATCAATGTGGATGCAACGACTCATATTCAGGGATGTCAACTGCTGACAGAGTGCTAGGACATCAAATGTTGCATTGGTGACCGCCCTAAGGCCCTTGACGCATAAAGAGCGCAGGAACGGCGACCTAATTAAAAGACCGTGGAGCGATTGTGTGGTGAGATTAGGACAGCCTTGGAGATTAACTGTGGTTAGCTGCGTATATGTAAAGTTCAGAATGGGTGCCGAGCGCACGCAGAGGCTGTTTATCATATCAAGGAGTGTGTTCGATGCGAGGCCAGTGTGCCCGGAGAGGTCAAGGTGCTTGACGAAAGGACCGATATTCTCCGCGAGTCGTTCCAGGAAAAGGGCAGGCAGCTTCGGAAACACCTGCAAGTCCACGTCTTCCCACAGTTGTCCATCGAACACGAGCGAGTGCCATGTCTTTGACACCTGGCCAATATTCGGTTTCGGCTCATGTATTAACGAAGGTGCACGATGCTCACCCTGCTGAATTTCACCAACTCTCGCATAGCACGGTCTCTCCCCACCCAGCGGTTCTTGGACGAGGACGCTTTCAGTGCTGTCCATTCGCCCCTACGGATAAGTTTTTCATGTTCCTCTTTGTGCACCTCTATTAAGGTCCGGAATATCTGGAGCCTCAACTCCCTTGGCAGAACCTCATCGAAATTATTGCAGGCACGGTTAAACGACAAAGGCATAAACGCATCGAGCTCCAGTTGAGGTACAATATCGAAAGCCGAGGTGGGGAGTGGAGATGAGTAAGAGCGCCCTTTGTCTTTCAGACTGGGTACCGGTTCAAAGCGATGGACGTTAGGATCCCACGAGATAGGCATTTCGGATATCATTGCAGCGATATTGTCCACCTGCTCCAGCACGTCTGTTGAAAGCGGTTTCAAAGCGTCGTCCAAGGTCTGCCACGGTAAAGTGCAATCCAGTGGCCGGACGAGCAGTTCATCCTGCGACGGGCTCAAGGGGCCAGATTCAGTCCCTGTTGGAGATGCATCCGAAATGTCGCCTTTGTTCCTGCCGAAGAGTTTACGCGCAACGTTGCTCGGTGTCTTGGAGGACGAACCGAGCTTGAACTTGAACTTCGCCATGGATGGTGCACAGGAGGGCGTTGAGCGGATTGAGAAATTGGACCGCGACCTCCTAAGCGAAGGAGAGGGACTCGGTCTTCCAAAGCCGCTCTGCAGCTGCGGAAGAGAGTCTGGTTGCTGAGTGGTGTCGGACTGTGACTGACTTAATGAAGGTGTGAAGAGTGACGTATGGTTGGAACCATACGAGGAAGGCCCTGGTGATGAGGGGCAAGGCCAGTCGAGGGAGCTGTAGCTGAATTCCGTTGGGGAGAAAGACAAAGGAGGCAACGTGGGCGGGATGTCCCTGTCTTTTCCCTTGCCAGATAATGAGGGGGAAGAGGCCGCAAACGCACCATCATGTTGGCCAAGACGAGATAGTGACTGATCGTCTGCACCCTGAGTGGCGGTCTCAACGTGTGAAGAGTCATATATATGGGTAGACTCGAGAGCGAATGGAGTAGGATGGAAGGATGAACAAGAAGCAACTTCGCTGTCCTGCGGGACAAGGAATCTAGAAATGGTGGAGTCAAAGAGACCATGCGTCTGCGGGACAGGGGGGATGGAGAGGGGTTCCGCTAGCATAGGGTCTTTCCCCTTGCCCGGGTCCGCCATGGTCGGGGTGGAAGACTGCTGCTCCTGTGGTCCATCAGGGTCTTGTGGCACGAGTGAACGGGCAGATGCACGAGGCGGGACAGATCGTTGCTGTTGCCGGTCACCATCAGCAGGGAAGAAACTCATGGGGGGAGGGAATGGCACAGGAGGGCTGCTGACCGAGTCATTCCTGTATTCATAAGGATCAAACTGGAAGAGGTTGTCGTCGTCGTCGTTATCGATGGCTTGAGAAAGCTTCATGGGTTGAGGAGGACAGATACAGCAAGATAAGACAGCAGACAGCGATTCGGAAGATAATAACTTATAGGCAAGCTAGACGACCCACGGGAGGAACATAAGGCAAGCGAGACAGACAGCACATCAACGGAAAGACGCTAAACTGTGGAACACAAGCATCTCACTCAGGGGCTATCACACCATATCATTTATCTGTCGCCTCGCTCAACATCGGGCAGTCGTACCCTTACTCAAATGCATGGTGGTTGCTGCGATCACAGCAGTTGAACGTTTGGACGTTGAATGGCGACGTCATAAACGTCAGTTACAAACAAGCTTCATCATCGATAACAGGGCGTCAGCGCCTGCATCATCAAGCCGATGTTCCGTGTGCCTAATGACTTGACAGGACAACTCAAAGAAGTTACCAAGTTCAACGTGGAATACGATGAAATTAACGAAATCTGCTAGACCAACTTGGACAGTATTTGAATGTGGACGAACCGACCCGAATAGAGAAATTGCATGTAACGTACAGAAACATGTCGTTTATCGATAAGAATATCATAGACCCGACACATGGTAAAGGAACAAAACGTGTCCTTGTAGTAAGATGTAGGGATAGAATGTAAGAAGGCAAGCATGTCGGTGTGCTTGGATAAGACAAAGATGAACATGACTGATGTGATCAAAGTCGGTCACAATACATGAAGCACGACGAAAATCACGTGGTAGCTGGCTTCTCTTTGGCCTTCTTCCAATTGGCAGTAGCCTGCTTGAATCTATTGGCAAAAGTGGTTAGTTCAATGTGATGCACGAAAGCATAATCATTTCATACCTCTCCTGGTGGGTCATGTTAGGTTCTGTTTCCTTCAGGCGCGCCATTTCCGACTGCATGAACTTATTGAAAACGGTGAGCTTCTTCTTCCCACCTCCGCCACCAGAGGATTCTACAGGATGGATTCGAACTGACAGCAGGCGCATACAAGTCACGACCACTTACTGGTCTTCCGCGGTGGCTTCTCAGTCGTCGTTTTCTTCTCTGTGGCGGTCATCATATAATCAGATGGGGTAGCTGGCCAACGACGGTGGGTATTGCCTAAGCGAAACTGTTCCACGACCACGCCGACAAAAGGGGCCGACTATGGTTAGGAGCATTTATAAAATTAGTAAACCATTCACTCACGCACTGTTTGAAGTGTTTACGGAGGTGGACGGGAATAAAGAAATTGGGCGATAGTGGTGGTCTGGAGGAAGGAGGAAAAGCTCATGTTGGTTTGGGTTGGGCGGAGCTTATACGAGAGAGCCTTCCTGTTTGCTGACAGGGACACACTCAATTCCGGACCCCTGGCACTTGCATGCATCCGTGCACTCCAGGTCACGTGCATCGCACACTTGCTACATCGAGGTGGTGCAGTTCGTTCGAAACAGGGAGAAGCGAGGCCCAGGTGTCGATCTGCGCGAAATCTTCGTTTTCCAGCTTTAACGATACCCACTATCCAAGGAAATTGCAGTATGGTGACCGGGGTCCGTAAACAGAGCGCCTAAACAAGACGTGACGCGCCTCGGTTACGCGCCGGCTCTTCAACAGGATAACTATTTTGCTCGCACAGACCACACATGGTCTCTGAGTGTCTGCAGTACTGTTTTCCTATCGTCATGGTCATCAACCAAAAAAATGCGACACAGGAACTTGACTGAACATAGTGAACAAGCCCGCGTGGCCTCAACGAGTCTAGGCCCCAGGCCTACCTACTGCCTCTTAGACCTTGTCCTGACCAATTTTCCCATCCTCTGCTATACTTTTTATCAAGCTCGAACCACTTATGATGCCCGTTGTCGCAATCAGAAACTTCCGACCTGTTCAGATGTTACGTGAAGCCACCCCAATGGATCGAAACGGGAGAAACCTACCTCTGTGCTGGCGATTGACCCATCTAAGGGCCGCAATCTCAGTATACGTACACCCACCAAGGAAGAACACAACAGTCGTCGACATTTGTTCGTGTGGTCGAACTCATAGGAACATACCAATCAATGCCTAGCATTTGCAAAACTGGTGGTATCCACTTACTGGGTAAGGGGACGAGGGTGGTCACAGAGTTGGCACCCGAATTATTGTTCGTATTTGTTGGAATATCGAATATCTTTCCCGGAAGTGTGCCTAAGACATCTTCGAACCCCTTCCACCCAACAATTGGATGTGCATATAGTTTCTTCGCGTTTATCGAAGTGCCTCTTCCGTCCGCATCACCGTGGTCTGCGTTTCCAGCGCCGCCACTGCCGGTTACCTTATCTACAACAGGATTGCTGATTACGCCGTTCTTTTGCGCGACGCACTGTACGAGTCGGACGCTGATCGGCGCGTACCCAGAATAGACAAAGCTAATGTCATTCTCGACTTCCTCGAGTGCTTCCGGATTGTCATCAATGAGAAGTCGGAGCGACTTGCGCACCGTGCTGAAAGGGAGCTTGCTAGTGGTCACCATAGGTGAGGCTGAAGGGGGCAAAGGGTTCGGAAGGAGGACAGAGAGCGGCGGGCTGGAGAGGGAGAGAAGAAGCGGGAGGAGGTCATAGCCGTATGCCTGTAGAGCAAGTGTAAAGGAGAGGCCCTGCAAGTAACTTGTCCTTACCTGCAGGAATTCTCGTTTGATGCTTTCCAGAGCACGAGTCTTAATGCCACCCATTGTTAAGCTGGCTAGACAAAGCAGCCTTGCTATGGTTTGCATGTCCGCTCCTTGAGCAACCATTTCCTCGATCGCTGTCACTTGCGCGGACGCCTCATATGACGCAAGCAGGTCTAGAAAAGCTTGGCTCAGAACGAGAGTCATAGAGGTATAATATAATTTGCTAACTCTGCTGGATCTCGAGTGATTTGTTGAATAGGTCCGTTCTGGTATGAGGAAGCAAAATTTCCGAAAGCCCAGTGTCTGAAGAATGCTGTTGAGATCACGCCAAGTGACGCAAACCAGAACTTACGCAGTCTCAGAGCCTGATGTTCAGACTGCAAGCCACCGAGCTTTCCAACAAAGTCTCGGAGCTGAGCAACCGTCTTTGCCTGCTGCCGAGCCTACGAGATATCAGGGCGCACTCCACCAGCGCGATGAAGACTATCTAACCTTGTACTCTTCATCCAACCTATGCGCCGTTCGGCTCAATCGCTTCCCCATAGATGAAAAGTTCAGGTCTCGCAGATCGGCAAATAGTGGGTCTGTCGCAGCCGAAAGGTGGTATTTCTTTGTCTTTTCACCAATGATAGAGGTAGCCGCGGCAGAGGTGGAGGGTTGTGGTGGGCTTTGATTTGGAGCTGGCGGTGGATTCAAGAGACTCATGGGCAATTCAACGTGACCTAAGTGGGAATGAGAAAAGTATACTCGAGAATCAGATAGGGGTCAAATACCATTCTTAATTCCGATCACTTCGTCAATAAGACCTTCGTAGGTAAGTTGGGTTAGTAGAGGTGTGATCATATCAACCCGTCTATCAAGGATGATCAAGGAATCAAAGGGCGCCGACGAGGATGTGGGGTTGGTGACGGGCGATGGTTGGTTGGCAAGCGATTTCGTGAGTAAGGTAGCTAATTTCTACTAGAGGTCAACGTGTGCAATGGCAATCTATCGGATCACATTACCGAAGCATAGTCTCCTTTACCTACTATGCGGGGGTACTGGCCATATATTTTCTGGAGAACATCCAGTGCCAGCGCTGAGTTGTAGATGATAGTCTCGTCGCCGTCCTATTCGCAGCGATCAGGCCCATCAACGGGAGAGACAAGAACAACGTACCACCCACAGCTCCTTAAAGCACTGTCACATTCAAGTGAAATCACATCTTCAGCAATGGGTATAAACTGTAGGTTGTATGACGAGATAGATACATCTCCAAGTACACCCTCCTCTTCCAATATTCTGGAAACGAGTGTCGATGTCCGCGGGACGAGGAAGAGCGTGTACGTATGCTTCACCGAGTCTTTAGCATGCCTCTTGATCTGGTCTGGACGTGCGGTATGAATGAGGTGGTATTCACAATGCCGTGCAACGAACCTGCTATAATCTTCACATATTTTATGAGAGGTCTGCAGAGATACACTACATTTGTAGTTGTAGATGTGAGAGGGCCAGGTTCAAGCCAAAACATCTTGTCCACCCCGTGATGCTGCAAAAAGTGGTCGACACGCGCGATCAATACATTGGGAGCAGAAAGCGTACTTTCAATAATGCAACTTCCGTTACGAGCCCCAGTGGCCCAGCAAGCGTGGGGTCCAGCACGAGAGTCTTCGCGCCATTCACCTGCAGCAATTGCACCAGGGTTAGTACGTACACACTTGGTACTGGGCAACGCACGGAATTAAGGGCGTTTATTAAGGCCTTCTTCGCGCTCTCCCTCAGAATCTCGACATCCAGGCCCTGCTCTGTTTCTCTTTCTACGCCGGAAGTCGTCTGCAAGTCTGAGGACGGTGGACGTGCGTCGCGCTGCCAGAATCGACATCCAGTGCTCTGCTCACGCCGGAAGTCGTCTGCAAGTCTGAGGACGGTGTGGACGTCGCTGCATCATCGACGAGCAGAATACAGCAGCACTGCCACCGGTTACAAGGGCCATATTGCCTAAAGAGGCATTGACGTCTCCTGCTGGCACTTGATTTCGTCATCCAGGCGAGTCGTCGCGGGCCAACCAGTAACGTGTAACCATCACTCGCACTGAGGGTGGACGACGTTTCTGCAACATGGATTCCCCGCCACCCAGTATGCCAGAATACGATGGGCGACACCCGCTGATTTCCCTGCTGTCCGCTTGTTTCTGGGTTATGTGTGCGTGGCCTCATCCTTGGCGCGCGTAATTTCGCTGGGACGTGTACTGACGAGTAATCGTGCTACAGTATGGATGCTGTCGTGGGCAAGATCTCTCATTGCATTCGCGACCATCACGATCCCCCGTTTTATCTACTTCGTTCTCTCATATTCGATGACTTTGACGGTTGGAGTCGCGGCTTCCCCTTGTATGTGATTTGCAGGACTGATGATACTCTCGTGCTTTTCAGTTAAACTTTTGGTCATTTGCTATCATGTTCCTCGCCTCCGCTGTTGCGCTTAATTATTGGATACGCTTCCGATACCTCAACATTTACTCTCAACTAAGAGAGCCACCCCTGGTCAAGCCTGATGTCAATGCTTTACATCCCGATGTTAACACCACCGATCCCCCACCTTCATTCCATAACTACTTAGATGAATTCTTACAAGCCGTTCGCGTTTTTGGCTTTCTTGAGAAACCAGTGGGTGTCCGCGTGCGGATGGTAATTTACGTCTTGATAGACTGATCGTTGTAGGTCTT